>NW_007256176.1:0-115492 GCF_000164805.1 Carlito syrichta | reverse complement strand
CAATACTATATTGAACAGGAGGGGTGAGAATGGGCATCCTTGTCTTTTTCCAGTTTTCAGGGGAAATGGTTCCAGTTTTTGTCCATTTAGGAGTATGCCGGCTGTGGGTTTCTCATAGATAGCTTTTATTAATTTGACGAATGCTCCCTGTATGCCTAGATGTTTGAGGGTTTTTATCGAGAAGGGGTGCTGGATTTTATCCAAAGCTTTTTCTGCATCTAATGATATAATCATGTGGTTTTTGTTTTCACATCTGTTGGTGTATTTAATTACATTAATGGTTTTACGAATGTTGAACCAGCCTTGCATTCCAGGAATGAAGCCTACTTGGTCATGATGGATGGTTTTTGAGATGTCTTGTTGAAACCGGTTCACTAGGATCTTTTGAGAATTTTAGCATCTATGTTCATCAAAGATATTGGCCTGTAGTTTTCTTTCTTTGTTGGGTCTTTACCTGGCTTGGGTATCAGTGTGATGTCAGCTTCATAAAATGATTTGAGAAGAGTTCCTTCTTTCTCAATTGCCTGGAATACCTTCAGTAGGATTTGTATAAGCTCCTCCTTAAATGTCTTGTAGAATTCTGCTGGAAAGCCATCTGGTCCAGGGCTTTCTTTGGTAGGTAGTTTTCTTATTACGTAGTCAATTTCCTTGATTGTTATTGGTGTATTTAGGGTCTCAATTTCTTCTTGTTTCAACCTATGCAGGTTGTGTGATGACAGAAAGTCCTCCATTTCCGAAATGTTTTCAAGTTTGTTTCCATACAAGTGAACATAGTAGTCTCTAATGATCTTTTGTATTTGTTCAGGGTCAGATGTGACTTCATCTTTTGTGTTTCTGATTGTGTTTACTTGGGCTTTTTCTCTCTTTTTCTTTGTCAGTCTAGCTAGAGGACCATCAATCTTGTTTATCCTTAAAAGAACCAGCTTTTTGTTTCATTGATCTTTTGTATTATCTTTTTGTCTTGTATGTCCTGGATTTGGGCTTTTATTTTGGTGATCTAGATTCTTCTGCTGAAATTAGGGTTTTTGTGGTCTTGCTTTTCCAGCTTTTTTTTGGCCTTGTTAGGCTGTTAATTTGTGTTCCTTCCATTTTCTTCATGTGCATTTGTAGGGATATAAATTCCCCTCTTAGTACAGCTCTCATGGTGTTCCAGAGATTTTGGTAAGATGTTTCTTCATTTTCATTTGTTTCCAGGTATCTTTTAATCTCTGTTTTGATATCATCATTGACCCAGGAGTTGTTTAGCATCATGCTGTTTAGTGTCCATGTCTTTGTGGTTTTTGCAGGGACCTTGTTGGTGTGAATGTTTATTTTTATTCCACTGTGGTCCAAGAAGGTGCATGGTAAAATTTCGGTCCTTTTAAATTTTCTTATGCTTGATTTATGGTCAAGTATGTGGTGGATCTTAGAGTATGTTCCATGCGGTGATGAGTAGAATGTGTATTCTGTGGTCTTTGGATGGAGGGTTCTGTAGGTATCAGTTAAGTCCATTTGATCAAGAGTCACATTGAGGTTTCAGATCTCATTGCTGATTTTTTTGTCCTGATGATCTGTCTAGAGTTGTGAGTGAGGTATTAAAGTCCACAGCTATGATGGTATTGGAGTCTATATCTTTTTTTAGTTTACCTAGGAGCTGCGTTATGAAAGTTAGTGCTCCTATGTTCGGTGCATATTTGTTTAGGATGGATATTTCTTGTTGATGCATTGAACCTTTTATCATTATATAGTGGCCTTCTGTATCTTTTTTAATTTTTGATAGCTTAAAGTGTATTTTGTCTGAGATTAAGATCATGACTCCTCCTTTCTTTTGTGTTCCACTCACCTGAAAATTTGTTTCCCATCCTCTTACTTTGAGACTGTGAGTGTCCTTTCCAGTGAGGTGAGTCTCTTGAAGGCAATAGATTGCTGTCTGGTGATATTTTATCCATTTTGCCATTCTATGTCTTTTCAGTGGTGCATTTAGTCCATTCACATTCATACTAATTATTGAAATGTGAGAGTTGATCCCTATCATAATGTTCTTACAGAGTTGTTGTTCTTCCTGTTTGTGTGTTGTCTTTCTTTTGGTTTTAAGGTTGGATCATGTGTGTTTTTAATCTTTTGCCTGTTCTCTTGTAAGAACAATGTTGTTCTTTTTTCCTTTTCTTCTGTGTTCAATACTTTCTTAAGTGTTTCTTGTAGAGGTGGTCTTGTAGCAGCGTAGGTTTCTCGGGATTGGGTATCTGGGAAAGATTTCAATTCTCCCTCACTGATGAAGCTTAGCTTGGATGGGTAGGTTATTCTTGGTTGAAATTGTTTATCTTTTAGAACTTTGAAGATAGGGCTCCAAGGTCTCCTAACCTGGGGGGTTTCTGTAGATAAATCTGCTGCTATTCTAATTGGTCTTCCCTGGTACATTGTCTGACCTTTTTCTCTTGCAGCCTTTAGGATTTTTTCTTTTATACCTACTTTGTTTAGGTGAATTATTATATGTCTGGGAGTTGGTCTTCTCATTTGTTTTCTTGCAAGGATTCTCTGAATATTTTGTGTTTGAATTTTTTCATCCTTGATGAGATGAGGGAAGTTTTCTTGAATGATTTCATGAAATGTTTGTTCCAGTGTGGCCTCTGTTTCTCTCTCTGCCTCAGGAAGGCCAATTACTCTTAGGTTCGGTCTCTTGAAGTGATCATTCGTCTCTTGAAGGTTTTGTTCTGTCTTTTTGAGTTTCTCTTGTATGTGTTTGATAGTTTGGGTTAGTTCTGCTTGGGTTTTCGAGCTCTGAGATTCTTTCTTCTGCTTGGCTAATTCTGCTTTCCATTCTTATTAGTTTGTTATTTATTTCCATCCCAGTATTCTTTATTGCTGTTATTTCTGACATCAGCTCCTTCCTATTTTCCTCTTGTCTCTCCTCAATTTTTTAAATTCTCTCTATTAATGTGTTGATGTCTGGGTTTGTTGAATGTGACCAGTCATTCTGGGGGCTCTTCATTGTTTGTGTTCCAGAATCTGTTTTCTCAGCGTCTGATCTCCCAGGGGTCTGTGTGAGACCTATATTCTTCTTTCATTTTTTCTTCATTTGTTCAGTTTTTTTCCCTCTCCCTACTTTTTCCTTCCCTCCATGTCACTGTCTTCTTTAATTCTGTTATTCAGTGGTAGAGGTATTGCTTTTACCTCTGTTCAATCTCCTATTCTTTATGTATGCCCTCTTACTTTGTTCAATTCTGGAGTTGCATTGTAGGTTGGGGATGGTCCTTTCTGCAGTTTTGAGATTTACTTAAGGGGGGAGCTATGATTTAAAATCTATCTGCATGTCCTGGTATTCACTGACAGGTGTATGGATAATCTGAAACCCACTTCCCACTGCATTGAAATCTGTCCATGCAGTGGGGCTGTAGGTTTACTCCCTGAAATAAAATGTGGTTAGTGAGGGAAGAGAATGGAGCAGACAGTGGGTGATGAGAGGGTGTAGAGAGAGAGAGGAGTAAGGGGGGAAACAGACGAGTGTACCAACAAATGGAGAGAGAGACCTAAACTGAAACAGATAAAAACAATTGACCACGGCTACAGACTAACCAACTCCCATACAAAAAATACTAAAACATACAATGATGCTAACATACAAACTAAAAAACATCCTTATTGGTGTGCTGTTCCTCTATACAAAGATATTGGTTTACAGAGAGGAGAAAAGAGAAGAAAAGGCAGAGGAAAAGAAAAAAAAAGGAACAAAACAGTAGGAATAGAATCAAGTCATTAAACTAACAGAACCAATCAAGCTCACTCTGAGACTTTTCGTTTAAGTCCAATGTCCTTTCAGCTCTGATTTCTAGCTGTCTTCTCTAGCTGGTAAATTAGTTCACAGTTAGGATCAGTTGCCCCTGGCCTGCTGTGAAGGACAGTTCAGATCACCATCAGTTCACCACTCAAATCTGGTCTGTGTCTGTTTTAAGCTTTTCCCATTTTGGTGTTGTTACCTTGAATCGCCAGCACATAGTGCTATCTCAGCTGCTCATCCCAGAGGGGGTGGAGCCAGACAGGAGTTGGGCAGAGGCTAAGATGGGACCTTGCCTCAGGGCACACGGAAGGAGACCCATGGCTGGCAGGATGTCATGGTGGCAACAGAAGTGGCAGTAATCCCAGCAGATCTTGCCTGGAGGGGCTTCAAGGACTGAAGTTGTTGTGGATCGCCTCAGGCATGGGTGGCGCGATGTGTTATAGCCACCATGGAGGCAGCAGCAGCGCGGGCGGCTGCTGTGTCTGTGGCTGCAGTGGCTGTCCAGATGCTGTGATGCCCCAGCAGTGGCGACGGCCAAGCTCCGTGTGAAGAGTAGGCTTTTGACATTGGGATCTGCAGCCCCGGGGAGAGAGCCAGAGACCCTCTCCATTCTCCTTTACAGACAGTTTCATAGACCAGGCTGCCCCATCACCATCTTGCCCAAATGATTGTTAATGCATGTGTAGCATTACTATAGATCAGACTGAGTGACTCAATATGAGAAAATAACTGGGTACCCTGAAAGAAAGGCAAATAATTGCTGGGACAAGTCCTAATGAGTGATGTGTTTGGATATTGAAATCAAGGAATATGGCTGGAGGGCATTAGGGATCAACAAGGAGCCCGTTGCTGAAGTCTTCATGGGAGGAAAGGAAAGAACCATGCAGGCAGTCAGGAGATAAACCCTGAAGGAAGGGTTAGTGAGAAGTGTAGTCTGCTGAGGAAATTCACATGGAGGTGACCTCAGATCCCATCCTGAGAGACACATTCACAAAAAGAAATTAGAGAGCCCCGTAAGGATTAGAAAACTGAACAATTTTGCAACAAGTGAAGTAAAAGGGAAATAATACCATGATAGCTGAAGTAAAAGTGAAGAGGTCTGAGTTCCATAAATAACCATACACAAAAATTAACTCAAGATGGATTAAAATCTTAAATGCAAGACCTCAAACTATAAAAATCCTAGCAGAAAACCTAGGAAACACTCTTCTGGATACTGGCCTAGGCAAAGAATTTTTTATGAAGATCCCAAGAACAACTGCAAGAAAAACAAAAACAGATAGGTAAGACTTAATACTAAAAGGCTTCTGCACAGCAAAAGAAATAATCAACAGAGTGAACAGAAAACCTACAGAATGGCATAAAATATTTGCAAACAATGCCTCAGACAAAGGACTAATATTCAAAATCTACAAGGAACTCAAACAACTTAAAGTGGAAAATACAAACAACCCTATCAAAAACTGAACAAAGGACATAAATAGATATTTCTCAAAAGAAGACACACGAGCGGCCAAGAAACATGGGAAAAAATTGTCAACATCATGAGCCATCAGAGAAATGTAAATTAAAGCCTCAATGAGCTATCACCTTACACAGTCAGAATGGCTATTATTAAATATTAAAATATCAATGAACAACAGTTGTTGGCACAGTTGTGGAGAAAAAGAAACACTCATTTTCTGTTGGTGGAATTGTAAACTAGTTTACGCTCTATGGAAAATAATACAGAAATTTCTCAAATAACTGAGATGGACCCAGCACAATCTCACCACTAGGATCTACCAAAGAAAAGGAAACTTTTATATAAAAAAAAATACTTGTTCTCGTTTGTTCATTGCAGCACTATTCACAATAGCAAAATCATGGAACCAACCCAAGTTCCCACTAATGATACACTTGATAAAGAAAATGCAGTGTGTATATACATCATGGAATAATATGCAGCCATAAAAAAGAATGAAATCAGCTGATCGCTTTGGCTCACATCTGTAATCCCAGTACTTTGGAAGAAGGAAGTGAGAGAATAGCCTGAGCCCAGGGATCTGAGGCCTTCCTGGGCAACTTGGCGAGATCTCATCGCTACAAGAAATCAAAAATAATGAGTGGACCGAGGTGGTACACACCTATAGTTCCAGCTACTTGGAAGGCTGAGGTGGAAGGATCACCTGAGCTCAGCAGGTCGAGGCTGCAGTGGTTGTGAGCAGGCCACTGCACTCCAGTATGGGCCACAGTGAGATTCTGACTCTAAATGCATGCGTACATACATACATACAGACATAAGTAAATAAATAAGTAAATAAATAAGTAAATAAATAAATGAAATTATGTCCTTTGCAGAAACATGAATGGAGCTGGAGATAATCAGAAACAGAAAACCAAACACCTCACATTCTCTTTATGTGCAGGAGCCCAATGGCCATAAAGATGGAAATAATAGACACCGAGGACACCTACAAGGAGGAGGATTAGGGTTCAGAAATTAACTACTGGGTACAATATTCATTATCTGGAGAATGTGCAACCTTAAACCCAATCCCCACCACTGCACAATATATCCATGTAAAAAACATGCACCTATACCTTCTGAACTTAAAATAAAAATAAACACAAAAAAACTAGAAAAAAAATATGCATCAGGGGTGTGAAAATTGTATGCACATTTTAAGAGATTTTTATCTGTGTATTACTTTTCAAAGTACTTTTCAGGAGTGTCTGGACGCTCATGGTAGTCATTTTGAGCAGTTCTTGTAATTGCAGACGTCACATGTGACTTGTATTCATCTTACAATTTCACTCTGGCTTTTTTCTTTCTTAAAATGTGTATACATTTTTGACACCGTGTGTATGTGTGGGTGTGTGTCTTTTAAGAATATACTTGACAGAATTAGGTGATAGAATGGGTGCAGTATAATAAAGGGTGATGAATAATATGTTCAGTCTGTCTAGACTTGTTGAGTTTGAGATGCCTGCAGTACACTCACAGGCTGTCATCCAGCGCACAGCCTGAAGTACATGTCTGGAGCTCAAGCCAAGGGGTACGATATTGGGAGTCACTAATGGTAACTGAAACCATAAACACTCATGAAACATTTTTAGGTATAGCATGGGATTCGAGGCCGTAGCACAGAAAAATATCCCAATAAATTGTTTGTCACAATAACTCTTCATAATATAATAATGTGAGCAACAGTACTGGTGGTAGTGATACAAGGGTAGCTAATAGCAGAAGTAGAAGCAATAAAAATAAAACACTACTTGTGAGGAAGAGTGAAATTCAGGGCTATTGTTCCACAGGTTTATTAAATGTCATATCCTTGGCTGGGCACAGTGACTCACACCTGCAATCTCAGCACTTAGGGAGACCAAGGTGGGAGGATCACTTGAGACAGGAGTTCGAGACCAGTCTGGGCATTATAGCAAGACCTCATCTGTACAAAACACAAAAAGTAGAAAAGTAGCACATGCGTGTAGTTCCAGCTACACGGGAGACTGAGGCATAAGGATCACCTGAAGGATGGCCCAGGAATTTGAGGCTGCGGTGATCTGTGATCGTGCCACTGCATTTCAGTCTGGTCGACAGAATGAGGACTTGACTAAGAAACAAATAAAAAATCATATCCTTTCAGAAAAATAAGGAAAAAGTTTAAGCCTCTTAGAAAAAATCACTCAGAGTTATTTACTAAGTAGCTAGAAATGCAAAGGCAATTAACCAGATAACACCTTAACTCTAATAGGTTCTAGCAGGGATTGCCCAATTTTCTTTCCATTCTCTACTTCTTTCTTCCCTAAATTCTACCATAATTTGCTGGAGAAGCAGAGAGGCACCCTATTATACGACACCTTTTCCTCCTTTCTCAGTTTTTACTAGAGATGGTATACCTCTCTTTCTGCTAAGGCTCCCCTAGTTTCTTCAGAAATTTTTTTTCCCCCAGAGGTGAAAAAGCAGGAGTTTATTAAGAAGACAAAAAAGCCCCAAGTGGGAGGAGACCTGAAAGAAGGTTGCTCTTCTTCAGAATTTTCAAAATACTTCTGAATTGTCAAATTAGAACTGAGAAAGGGCTCACTGTGTGACTATCTCTATTCATATGCCTTTGTTATCTTATTATATAAAATTAGATACTATACAAAATAATCATAGTGTGAAGTTATTAAAGGCAGAGATGATATTTTATTCAATAGTGCTCATCAAGCACATTGCCTGATCCATAATAGACGTTGGAAACTTGGAAAGGTGAGAGATTGGGAGGGAGGTGATTGATAGGAAATTACTTAATAGCTATACTGTACATTAATCATACAATGGGTACACTAAGAGACTTTGCTACTATGTAATATATTCACATAGAAAAATTGCATTTGTACCCCTTATATTTATACAAATTTTTTAGAAGTTGTTGAGTGAAAAAATAATCTGAAAATTTTCTCTGAAAGGCCTGATCAAAGCTGTTGGATACTGAAACAGCTTCAGTGAAGTCCAGGAACTCTTTACCCCAAACTTGATCCCAAAGTTTCGCCATTTTGTGCTTAGAGTATTTTAGCAATTTGTGTGCCAACAAGATCTTATTTTCTTGTAGTCAATTGATAGGGAATTCTGAATCACATCAGGGAAACTGGACAGAAAGATAAATATATGTTTTTATACTTATACCTTTGTTGTTTTACAAAGGCATCAAGCTCACCATTTTCTAATTATACCATTGTGACTATACAAGCAATGTACCTAAGGATTTTTTGTTTTGGTTTGGTTTGTTTTCTGGTATTTGTCATATTGCTTTTCCCTTATACCACATCTCCATACCTAAAAAAATCCCACAGGTGAAAACAGTTGTGTCCAATTGCACACCGAATTTGCAGATGGAAAAAAATGAGATTCAAAAGAGTTGCTACTTGGAAGGAGTCGGGGAACTAATAAGTTGTAGAGCTTTGATTTTCAGTTATATTTACTGACTCCAAAGTCCAAGTCCTATCTCTAGAATATATGTAATTTAGAACTGAAAAATACTCTTAAAATATACCTAATTTATAGTAATTTAAAATTGTACTGATTTCTTCTCAAGTCATAAACCTGACAAGCTTGTTGGCAAAGTAGAATTCAACATTAAAGAATGTAAGCCAAATGCAAATTACCTATATTTGATGATACCTAACCATTTTAGAAATGCTGCATTTATGGAATGGGCTTGTACAAATTATACCCATAATATAAAGCAATTGGGGTGACATCTATGATTAGGAATAGACAGAATTTTGTGACAGTGGTTTATTTTCTCATAGTTTATATAATATTATATGACTGTCACAATTCTAAACAAGATGCAAATTATGTGAAAGTCCTATTTACGTTATATTTTAAATTTGCACTCTGCCAATATACATAAACATATGTGTGTGATTTTATAATGATATTGTGTTATTATATATACATACAATGTTTATCAGATTTTATTTTAAAAAACTATTAAGAGCAGAGTTAAGTGAATATTATTTTATATTGTTTATGATTTAGAGATAACTTTCTAAAAAATGAAAAATGTTCTTCATTACAATATTAAATAAACATGCACTAAATTTAAAACGATGACTACATAAAATGAAGTTTGCTATCTGTATAGCATTTGTTTAATAACTATGGGCTGAGTCTCTAAGCATTTTTCATATAACAAAATTCTGCTATAAAGAGTGTTGCTTTGGTTCTGATAAATTATTATCCAGTTTCTTTAAAATTTGGAGAAAAATCCCTCAAAGAATTACCAAAAGTCAGTATTAGATTAATTATTAATTACACTTAGTACTAGGAAAATAGTAGCTAAGTTCCATTGTCTTCATTTACTAGAATTTGGTCAAATTTCAGATTCCGCATTTTAATATGGTTACTTTTTTTTCTTATGGTTTGTATCAAGACAATCCATAGTCTATCAACCATATAGGTGTTTAAGACTAATGGGTAACAACTAGATCAGTTATGAGATAAAAGAGGGGGTGTAGAATCTGAAAGAAGCTCAAATTTGATGGATATTGGAATAAAAACTTCTTTTAAATCTGAAATATGCAGACACTTGGTTAAATGGAGGAGGTTTTGTAAATGAGTGTGGCGATGTGATTGAACACAATACAGGAAGCATAGTATTCTTTTTATTATGGCCCTTATTAAACAGAAATTAGCAAAGGTGGTAGAATGTATCAAGCACATACGCCTCAGTAAGTTTTATAACATGATGGGGGATGGGGAAGAGCATGTCAGTAATGAAATGAATCTTGAACTTTGGAAATGAAGGTAAATTTGGTGCTTTGAACGAACAGACATCTTGTTTGACTAGAAATGATCATGGTTCCAATTCCTTGTCAAACATGTTAGTTTCTTGCTGTCAGAGAATGCTGTTCCATTTCTGATATTTCAGCATCAGTCTTTTGCTGTTACAAAACCAATGCCTTTGGCTGTCAAGACGTTACAATTTCAATTGGCAGACTTATCTGTCTTCAGCAGGATTAGACAGAAATATTTCTTATTCAGAGACTGTTCCTGTGGAAGACGGCAGCAGCCCCAGGAAATTTGAGTGCATTAGCTTCAAAGGATCTGTCTGCCACCCTTCTGACAGTATGTGTTGCAAAGTGTCTTCCGATCTCCTGCTCCCTGGGCTTATTTCTCTGCATCTTAAATATGTATTGTTGGTATGGCATACAAACTTCAGCAAGTTCTATATTTCACTAGTAATTTATATAAATACAAGTACAAGCCATAGATTTTCATATGACTGGCACTAGTCCTTTCTAGTAAATGGCATATAAACCAGGAAGAGAGATGATAGATAATGAGCCTAAGATAAAATTATTGTCAGCAGAACAGATCAAAACAATGGAATGAATGAGAATGTTTGCTGATTGCCTGTAACTTTAAAATAAGACTTTCCTTGATTGAAAAAACAAACTTGTTAAATAATAGTTCTAGTTATTATTTATTATTTACAGTACAGAGGAGTTGTCAGAGGAAGTCATGGTGCTTTATTTGTTTGCCCAAAAAAGGGCAGTAATTATTTCTGTACTCCTGAAAGGGTGCAAAGTGCCTTCAAGGAGCCCATCTGCGTTTCTTTTTCAGTTTTTTTCCTTTCTCTTTCTTCACTGCCCCTTCACCTTTCTTCCCCCACAAAAAGGACCAAAGAAGCTGCTAGAAATCAAGAATGTGCTTGTGTGCACGTGTGTGCTTTCTTTTCCCAACAGACTACATCTCTTGGTATTTATATGCCTCTAAAATTTTACCAAGTGCTTTATAATCTACTCATTGAATATTTTATGACTCCATAAAATCTGCAAACATTTCGACTTAGAAAATCCCAACCCTTTTTGTAGCGTGGGAAAATAGCTTGGAACATTGAAAAATGTCAGTGACCACAGCTGGGTTTGACTATTTTGTAGAGGCAGAAATAAAATCTATACAGAATATATATTTTTTTCATTTTCAATTTTAACATGCTATGTTGGTAAATCATAAGGTCTGTTTGAGTTTTTTTTATTATTATTTTGGCTATCTTTTTTGCCACCACACTTTTAGAAGAACACCGACTGATAAATAATCAGCATTTCACTGTCTTTTTTAGTTTTTTGTAAGAAACTATAAAGTGTGTTTTTTCCTTATCTGGAAACATTTTAAGTAGCTTTTTAAGGTATAGCCATAAAATATACTTCATGAAATAATTATAAACAGAAGCCTCTATGGTGAAAAAATAGATCATTTTACAATTTACATTGCATTGCTACAGAGAGGTGAAAGATAGTCTTTTTAATTAACACATACCTTTAATGACATAAAATACACCTCAATCTATATTGTTATGGATCAAAGTAAAGGAAAGCCTTACAAACAGCTGCTTAATTTGATGAATAAAAATAACTATATTGCATAATTGTTGTTTAATACTGATTTGTTTCTTACAAGGGTCCAAAAACACGCAATATAAACATATGGACTTATCTCTTTAGGGCTTACTTCATATTCACAGATATGATTATCATGAAACTTCTTGCTCTCATACACATCTTCAGTTATTCCCACTAATACAGCTGACTAATTACATTAAGCTTTTTTTACTGGAATTTTGTTACCAATTTTATAGTTATCTTTAGTGCTTTTCTCTGGCAAAGTCTTCCACATCCCAGTCAAGTTGCAGAATCTAAGTTAAAAACAGCACAGTGATGCCATGACCTTATGGTCCACTATAAATTTCTCATTTCCATTAAATGACACGGATTCAGTCAAATGATCACTATGAATTAAGCATTCTGAGAGCAAACAGGAAACCCACCTCCTTCTTCCTGAAGGTGTTTGAAAAGATTTCAAAGAAATTAGTGATTCATTCATTCTCACAACAAATATTAACTTATTATCCACTATCTGACAAGTACTCAATAAACACAAAACTGTATCTTAGAGGGGGAAAAAAATCAATGAATTTTAAAAGACATTTTCACTTTGTTTGAATGTAATTTTCAAAAAATCAAACCTATTTCTGATTGTGTGTGCACACATGTATGTACATATACGTAAACAGAAAGTGATATTATTGGACAAGTAATCAATTTAAATTGTTTTCTTTCACAAACTATAAAGGGTAGCTTATGCTGTTATGCTGTTGTAAGAAGAGCAACTTTTGACTGTGCCCTTGGAAAAATAATTGAGTTGCCTGCCCAGTAAAAGGGGCAGAGGGGCTTAATAATGCACCTCTGAATACTTTACCCAACCAACTGCTTCATTTAAGTGTTCCTGAACCCCCTTCAAATATATTTACTCCCACTAATCATCATGAAAGAAAACACAATTAGATGTATTTTACTTACAGACAAGTTCTAATTCAAGAAAAATGTAAATATTTATCAGTGTGAAAATAATATGCATATTGCTATGCTTGCTACTTTTCCTGCATGGATGTTTATTACCTTGGTTTATATAATTCTAATTTGTCTATTTTAGAATTCCACATTGCAGTGAAATCCAATCTTTAGGTGAGATAGAGCACAAGCTGAAAAGGAGGCATAGCCCTGATATTATCGCAGAAAATGATCTGTTTCATTATGACATAATGATCTAATCTTTGTCTCTAAGTATGATTCTCTAAATAGAGAAGCAGCTTTCACTCTAATATTTAGTGCCTCTTTTAGTTGCTTTTTATTAGAAATTGTATTGCTTCAAACTGACATTTTCCTTATATTGGTACAGTTTTTCCTACATTTTATGTCATTAAAAATTATGCATGCCTCAAAAACAGCATATCCCAATTGAGTCATATCAATGTAAGTAAAAATGCAAAGAAGCGAAGTCGGTAATATTACCAAAAAATTGGTGTTTAGGGTATAGTATGGAGACTCATACTGCACAGATGTTCAGCAGAAATCAGATCTGCACCTCAATTGAGTAAGAGTATCACCTGTTTTATTGCTCTGACTACAGCAGGCAAGGGTAGAGAGATTGTGACCTTGAATGCATCAGAGAAAAACATCCTGCTTCAGAAAAAATGAACTGCCACTGCTCAAAGGTGAGTATGTTCAAATGGCTAGACAACAGGGGTAACACTAAAGTAAAAGCTAAAAAAAAATTAATTAAACTGACAAACACAAGTATAGAAGCCGTGAGCATGTAAATTTCGTCAAGATTTTTAAAACGAGAAAAAATATTTTTATTTCTTCATTGAGACTGGAGGCCCAAAGAATGAATCCATATCTGCAATTTCTACACTATATGTTACCAGAAAATAAAGAAAAAAGTGATCTTTGAGCATTTTGTTTGGGAGAGTCCCACTAGGGTAACTGATTTTGTGCAATTTGCAACTAACCGATTTTCCTTCTTTGTGTGTATGTATACATGCATTTTATTTATTTATTTAGGTGCATATATGTATAAATTATTTATTTTAGTTTAGTTCTTCCCCATTCCTAATGCTTTCAAAATTATAGAAATGATAGTTACCAATGAACCTCAAAAGGTGCAAAGATCATCTCTAATAAAATTTAAGCATCACCACCAAAAAACAAACAAACAAACAAAGCAAAAGCAAATCCAAAATACCTCTGGCATTTGTTTAAATCAAGGCAGTTCAGCATCCCAAACTTCCTCCCTTATTTTAGTCTGATTATCTATTCAGCTGAGAGTTATCTATTAAAACTGTAGCATTAAGCAGTTCTTACACAGAATCATTTCCTGACATTTGATTTTTTCTTCACTAATAGACATAAATGATGTTTCTAAATCTATCATCAATAGAATCAATAGAATAGCAATGATTGTGTATCATAATGTAGATATACTCTGCCAGATCGAAGACTGGAATCCCATGTCTTCTCAGACAAAAATCATATTTTTTCTTCCATTAAACAAATATTATTTTAATAACTATAGTGGTTCAAGAGATTCTCAGATATCTTACACATTTCCTAAATTGGTGAACATAAATAATGAGAGAGAACTTATTATTGCATCATATTTATCTTATGTCATCAGAATATACACAGTGCAGTATACCATGGCATCTCAATGTGATCAGCTAAAACCCACTCTTCTCCCGTATCTATTATTCTTTTAATTTTGTGGTTGATCACCATTCCTTCACATGTTCTCTTTTCCTCTCATTCTTCTCTGAAGTCCAGTCAGTGTTGTCCTCCTTTCCCAGGACAAATCAATTTTCTTCTAGTCTCAGGAAAAACAACTTCAGCATTTTCATCAAGATGTAGATATTGATTTATTCATCCTCTGATCCTGGAGCCTCAGTTCTGGGTAAAGACAAGCTTGTTTTGTTGTTTTTGTTATTGTTGCTTTATTATTCTTAATGTTTTTATTATAAAGATGTGGGGTATAATTCAGGGCTAGGTATACAAACGTTGATTATGCAGATACCCTTGTTGATGAGGCATGCCCCTCTCTCCCCTAGCAGTTTCCCTCAACTATCAATCCCAGCCCCCTCCCCTGACAGTTTCCCACTACTGCCAATCGATTTCTTTATAGTGTTATAATTGTTCAAGTTCCACTTAGGAGTGAGAACATATGGTACTCTGTTCTTTGCTTCTGTGATAGATCACTGAGTATGATCAACTCAAAATTCATCCAAGTTGCTGCAATGTCCATATGTTTATCCTTCTTTATGGCTGCATAATATTTCATTGGGTATTTGTACCACATTTTTAAAAATCAAGTCCAACTTTGACGGGCAACATGGTTGGTTCCACGTTTTGCTATTGTGAATAGAGCTGCAACAAAGATACGTGTGCAGGAATCTTTTTTGTAGAGTGATTTGAGTTCCTCTGGGTATATTCCCAGTAGGGGGATTGCTGGGTCATATGGAAGATCAATTTCTAGTTCTTTCAGAAATTGCCACACTGTCTTCCAAAGAAGTTGCAGTAGTTTGCATTCATACCAGCAATGTAGAAGCATTCCTTTCCCCCCACATCCTCCCCAGCATCTGTTGTTGTTTGTTTTATAATGATGATCATTCTTACTGAGGTTAGGTGGAATCTCAGTGTGGTTTTGAATTGCATTTCTCTGATGATGAGTGAGACTGAGCACTTTTCATGTGTCTGTTGGCTGCCCATATATCTTTTTTGAGAAGAGTCTATTCATGTCTTTTGCCCACTTTTTAATGGGGCTGTTTGTTTATTTTTCCTTTCAGTGTGTTTGAGTTCCTTGTAGATCCTACATGTTAGGCCTTTGTCAGATAAACAGTTGGCAAATTTATTTTCCCATTCTGTAGGCTGTTAACATGCTCTCTTGATGGTTTCTTTTGTTTTGCAGAAGCTTGTAAATTTGATGAGGTCCCACTTGTCTATCTTATTTCTTAAGATATGGGCATTTAGTCTTCTGAATAGGAATTAGTTGCCAGTTCCAATTTCCATAAGGGTGTTTCCTGTGTTTTGTAAGATTCTTATAGTTTGAGGTTTTATGTTTAGGTCTTTGATCCATTTAGAGTTAATTGTTGTGTATGGTGATAGGTAGGGGTCCTGTTTCAATCTTCTGAATGTGATCAGCCAATTTTCTCAGCACCATTTACTGAATAGGTTCTTCTCTCCCCAGTGGTTGTTGTTGGAGGCTTTGTCAAAGATGAGTTGGTTGAGAAACTGAGGCTTTGCTTCCGGAATCTCTATCCTCTTCCATTGGTCTATGTGCCTGTTCTTGTACTAATACCAGGCAGTTTTGATTACTGCAGACTTATAGTAAAGTTTGAAGTCTGGAAGTATAATATCTCCTGCTTGGTTTCTTTTGCTAAGAATTTTTTTGGCTATTTGTGTTTGTTTATGTTTCCATATGAATTTTTGTGTTGTCATTTCCAGGTCTGAGAAGAATGATATTGGTAACTTAATGGGTACTACGTTGAATCTGTAGATTGCCTTTGGTAGACTGGACATCTTAATAATTCTGATTCTTCCTATCCACAAGCATGGAATATTTTTCCATTTGTTTGTGTCTACTTGGATTTCTTTGAGCAGTGTTTGTAGTTCTCATTGTAAAGGTCTTTCACTTCTCTGGTTAAAAAGATGCCAAGGTATTTCATTTTTTTGTGGTTATTGTGAATGGGATTGTGCTATTAATTTGGGTCTCTGTTAGCTTATTGTTGATGTATAGGAATGCAGCTGTCTTTTGCACATTTATTATGTACCCTGAGACTTGCCAAAATCCTCTATCAGTGCAAGCAGGTTTCTGATAGATTCTCTTGGATTTTCAAGGTATAGTATCATATCATCAGCAAAGAGGGATATCTTGACTTCCTCTTTTCCTATTTGGATACCCTGAATTTCCTTCTCTTATTTAATTGCCCGAGCTTGTACTTCCAACTCAATGTTGAACAAGGGTAGTGAGAGTGGGAGGCTTGTCTTGTTCCAGTTTTTAGGGAAAATGTTTCCAGTTTCTGTCCTTAGCAATATGTTAGTTGTGGGTTTATCATAGGTGGCATTTACTATTTTGAGGTATCTTCCTTCTATACCTAGGTGTTTGAGGATTTTTATCTAGAAGGGATGCTGGATTTTATCAAAAGCTTTTTTCTGTATCTATTGATATAATCATGTGGTTCTTGTTTTTACATCTGTTGATGTATTTAACTATATTTATGGTCTAGCAGATGTTGAACCAGCCCTGCATCCCGGGGATGAAGTGTATAGCATCTTCAATTTAAAACATACCTGACTGGAAACAATCCAAATGGAGTGATACCCAATATAATAAAATATATTTTTTTCTTATATTATTGTGTTGCTACAAGAAAAATAGAATATTCTTACAGAGAAAGAAGAGTATATTTGCAATTTCATTCATATATAGATCAATATATTAAGATTAAAGGTACTGACTTGATGTTAAACCACAGCAGTTAGTTCAAAAATGCAAAAACTATTCTATTAGAGGTGGAGGTTAAGACAGTAAAGGTAATTATAAAAATTAACCACTAATCATCAGTACTTAACAATGAAAATGGAATGTTGTTGAATATGTATGCCTATGTCTTTAGAGAAGTTTACCACTATGTAGGACATTTCCAGTTAACAGAAATAAAAGGAAGAAAAGAAGGAGGAGGTGAAGGACAATGAAAGGATGAGGAGATAGAAAGAGAGAGAAAGAGACAGAAAGAGGGAGGGAGAGTGGGAGGGGGAGAGAGAGAGAGAGAATATTAGAGCAAGAAAGAAAGAAATGAGAGAGAAAATAAAACTAGAACACCAAATTAAGTAAAGAAAGGCTGGTTACACAGCATGTTCTTCTGATTAGAAAATACAGATTTTAAATTCTTTGTGATACTTTGAAAATCTGCTTTCATTTCTAGTCTGTGCAATAATTCAAACCAATATTTTTTTTTCCTTTGGAAGTTTGACATATCTTTTTTAGTTATATCATCTCTATGCACAGATTATTTTGTCATTTTTAGCATTTATGACTTAGCAATTCATTAGTTACCTGTGGTTTGAAAATGGAAGTACTTAAGCATCTTCTTAAAACTCATATGATTGAACAATTGTAATATTGCAACTAGAAAGAAAAAATCATAACATTTTAAAAATAAATCATAAGTTTTGTCAACAAAACAGTCTAAGAATAAAACATGAAGACTATGCTTGACAATCTACTGTTTTGCTGCAAATGAAACATCAGTTACAAGCTTACATGCATTTGAAATTTGATCACTGTTTGCCTAAATAACACCTGGGCACAAATGTATTTTTAAAACTTCAATCCCTTAGCTGTGTTTGTCTCCTACCTTGAATATCTTTCATGTTCTTTCATCATATTAAATTTCTATTCATTTCCCAATGCTTAGATCAAGTGCTATCATCTCTATGAAGGCTTCACAGAACCCCTTGTCAGAATGAATTTTTCCTTCTGGATTCACTCAGCATCCTACTTGTTTTAATTTGACTTATTTTTATACCTCTATATCAATCTCCAGCTTATAAATTAAAAGACAGTAAGATTTATTACATGTGCTTACCTTATATCTGCAGACACACAGCATCCAAAATGATATTTTCAATACACAATCATACTATTCTGCTCCAAACTCTTCATTGCTTCTCATCTCACTCAAACAAAATGTTAGACTCTTACCATCTTCTTCAAGGCTTAACCTTTTTGGTTTCCTGCTTACCTCTACAATCTCTTACCATCCACCACTCAGTAGGTTCCACTGACACTACCTTCTTTCCAATCTTCCAATACACCAATATCTTTTTCACCTTGTGACTTTGCACTGGTTCTTTCTGCCATCTTGAATGATTTTTTTCATTATCTTTGAAGAATCTCTTCTTTTAATTCTTATTCTAGTTCAAATATAAACTACTTATAAAACCACTCAATCTAGCATATCACTAACCTAGGCACTTTCTATCATATCATTCTGTTGCACTTCTTTTTTTTCTGTAAGCAGAATTAATTGAGAGGACAGAAAAGCTCCCAGAGCAGGAAGGGACCCAAGAGTCTTGTTCATTCTGTTGTACTTCTTTTTTATTTAGCTTTTAATTTCTTTTATTTTAAAGATGTGGGATAAAATTCAGGGTTAGGTATACAAATGCAGGTACCCTTGTTGTTGAGATGTGTCCCCCCTTCCCCAGGTAGATTCCCACTACTGTCAATCCCCACCCGCACAGTTTCCCACTACTGCCAATCCTTCTCTTATAGTGTTATGATAGTTGTTCAAGGTCCACTTATGAGTGAGAACATGTGTTACTCAGTTCTTTGTTTCTGTGAAAGACCACTCAGTATTATAGACTCTAAGTCCATCCAGGTTGCTGCGAAGTTCATTATTTTATTCTTCTTTATGGCTGTGTAATACTCCATTGTGTAGATGTACATTTTAAAAAATCCAGTCCTTTTTTGATGGGTGGCACATAGTTCCATGTTCTTGCTATTGTGAACAATGCTGTGATAAACATACGTGTGCAGGTATCTTTTCTACAGAATGATTTGAGTTCTTTTGGGAATATTCCCAGTAGAGGGATTATGGGGTCATATAGAAGGTCGATTTTTAGAGCATTTAGGAAATGCCACACTGTTTTCCACAGAGGCTGTTCTAGTTTACATTCCCACAAACAGTGTAGAAGTGATCCCTTTTCACCATATCTTCCCCAGCAACTGCTATTTTTTGAGTTTTGATGATGGCCACCCTGACTGGAGTAATTTTAATTTGCATTTCTTTGATGACTAGTGAGGCTGAGCATTTTTTCATTTATCTGTTGGCTGCTCATATGTCTTCTTTTCAGAACTGTCTATTCGCATCTTTTGGCCACTTTGTAATGGGACTGGTTTTTGTTGTTGTTGTTGTTTGTTTGTTTTTGTTGTTGTTGTTTGTTTGTTTGTTTTTCATTTCAGCGTATTTGAATTCCTTGTAGATATTAGATGTTAAGTCTTTGTCAGACATGCAGTTGGCAAACATTTTTTCCCAGTCTGTGGGCTGTCTCTCTGCTCTCTTGATGGTTTCTTTGGCTTTGCAGAAATTGTCAGTTTGAAGAGGTTCAACTTGTCTATCTTATCTCTTATGGCATGGGTACTTTGGAATTTGTTCAAGAATTGGTTGCCAGTTCCAATGTCCATAAGGGTTCTCCTGCATTTTCTAAGATTCTTATAATTTGAGGTTTTATGTTTAGGTCTTTGATCCATTTAGAGTTGATTTTTATGTATAGGAATAGGTAGGGGTCTTGTTTTAGTCTTCTGCATGTGGTCAATCAGTTTTCCAGGATCATTTACTGAATAAGTTCTACTCTTGGTGGTGGAAACTTTGTCAAAGATGAATTGGTTGAGAAATTGCAGTTTTGCTTCTGGAATCTCAGTCCTGTTCCATTGGTCTATATGCCCGTTCTTATACCAATAGTAGGCTTTTTTGATTATTGTAGCTTTGTAATAAAGTTTAAAGTCTGGAGATGTGATACGTCCTGCTTGCTTTTTTTTTTTTTTTTTTTTTTTTTTGCTGAGGATTGTTTTGGTTATTCATGGTCATTTATGTTTCCATATGAATTCCTGTATTGTTGTTTCTAGGTCTGAGAAGAATGCTGCAGGTAATTTGATGGGTATTGTATTAAATCTGTAGATTGCCTCAGGTAGAATACATCTTAACAATATTGATTCTTCCATTCCATGAGTATGGAATATTTTTCCATTTGTTTGTGTCATCTTTGATTTCTTTGAGCTGTGTTTTGTAGTTTTCATTGTAAAGGTCTTTCACGTCTCTGGTTAGGAAAATGCCAAGGTATTTCTTTTTTTGTGGCTATTGTGAATGGGATTGTGCTTGTTATTTGGATTTTTGTTTGTTTATTATTGGTGTATAGAAATGTGATGTCTTTTGCAAATTTATTTTATACCCTGAAACTTTGTCAAAGTCCTTTATCAGTGCAAGGAGATTTTTGACAAGATTATCTTGGGTTTTTGAGGTGTAGAATCATGTCGTCTGCAAAGAGGGATAACTTGACTTCTTCTTTATATATTTGAATATCCCTGATTTCCTTCTCTAGCTAAGACTTCCAAAATTATGTTGAACAGGAGGGGTGAGAGTGGGTATCCAGTTTTCAGGGGAAATGGTTTCAATTTCTATCTGTTTAGTGGTATGCTGGCTGTGGGTTTCTCATAGATGTCTCTTACTATTTTGAGTTATGTTCCATCTATGCCTCAAGGGTTTTTATCAAGAAGTGGTGCTGGATTTTATCAAAAGCTTTTTCTGCATCTAATGATAAAATCATACGGTTTTTGTTTTACTTATGTTGATATATTTATTTATGTTTATGGTCTTATGAACGTTGGACCAGTCTTGCATCCCAGGGATGAAGCCTACTTGGTTGTGGTGGATGATTTTTGAGATGTGTTGTTGAATCTGGTTTGCAAGGATCTTGTTGAGAAGTTTAGCATTTCTGTTCATCAAGGATATTGGCCTGTAGTTCTCTTTCTTTATTGGATCTTTATCTGGCTTGGGTATCAATGTGATGTTAGCTTCATAAAATGATTTGGGGAGAGTTTCAACTTTCTAAATCACCTGGAATACTTTAAATAGGATTGGTATCTGTTCCACCTTGTATGTTTTGTAGAATTCTGCTGGAAAGCCATCTGACCTGGGAGGTTTTTTGTAGGTAGTTTTCTTATGACATAGTCAATTTCCTGGATTGTATTTGGTCTATTTAGGGTCGTGGTTTCTTCTTGCTTCAACCTGGGAAGGTTGTGTGATATCAGTGAGTCCTTCATTTCCTTTAGGTTTTCAAGTTTGTTTCCATACCATTGTACATAGTAGTTTATTTATGTTTATGGTCTTTTGCATTTCTTCAAGGTCAGTTGTCACTTTATCTTTTGTGTTCCTGATTGTGATTATTTAGAATGTCTCTCTCTTTTCCTTGGTCGTTCTAGCTAGGGGACCATCAATCTTGTTTATCCTTTCAAGGAACCAGCTTTTTGTTTTGCTGATTTTTTTAATATTACCTTTTTGTCTTCTATGTCCTGGATTTGGGCTTTTATTTTGGTGATCTGGATTCTTCTGCTGAAGTTAGAGTTTTGGTGGTCTTGCTTTTTCTAACTTCCTTAGGTGACTTGTTAAGCTGTTAACTTGTGATCTTTCCATTTTCATCATGTGTGTTTGTAGTTATATGAATCCCCCTCTTATTACTATTTTCATGGCATTCTAGAGGTTTCAATAAGATGTTTATTCCTTTTCATTTGTTTCCAGGTATCTTTTAATCTGTTTTGATTGCCATGTTGACCCAGAAATTGCTTAGCATCATGCTGTTTAGTGCCCATGTCTTTTTAGGTTTGGGGGATCTTTGTTGGTGTTGATATTTATTTTTATTCCACTGTGGTCTGAGAAGGTGCATGGCAGAATTTATTAAATTTGTTTTTGCCGGGTTCAAGACCCTCCTGGGCAACTTGACGAGACCTCATCTCTACAATAAATCAAAAATCAGCCAGGCGTGGTAGTGCGTGCCAGTAGTTCCAGCTACTTGGAAGACTGAGGCGGAAGGATCGCTGGAGCCCAGCAGGTCGAGGCTGCGGTGGCCGGGAGTGGCCACTGCAATCCAGTATGGGCGACAGAGTGAAACTCCAACTCAAAAAAAAAAAATTGCTTTTGCTTGATTTATGGCCAAGGATGTGGCCTATCTTAGAGTACATTCCATGTGGTGATGAGTACAATGTGTATTCTGTGGTCATTGGGTGGAGTGTTCTGTAGCTATCGATTAAGTCCATCTGGTCAAGAGTCACATTGCTATTTTGAATCTCCTTGCTGATTTTTTATCTTGATGATAAGTCTAAGGTTGTGAATGGCATATTAAAGTTTCCAGATATGATAGTATTAGTCAATATCCCTTTTAAGTTTGCCTAGAAGCTGCTTTATGAAAGTTGGTGCTCCTCTGTCGGGTGCATATATGTTTAAGATGGATATTTCTTGTTGATGGACTGAAACTTTTATCATTATGTTGTGATCTTCTGTATCTTTTTTTAATTTTTGATAGCTTAAAGGGTATTTTATCTGATATTAAGATCACAACTCCTGCTTTCTTTTGTGTTTCGTTTGCCTGAAATTTTGTTTCCCATTCTCTTACTTTGAGTCTGTGACTATTCTTTCTGGTGAGATTAGTTTCTTGTAGATAATATATTGTTGCCTCATGATATTTTGTCCATTCTGCCATTTTACGTCTTTTCAGTGGTGCATTTAGTCCTTCACATTCAGGCTAATTATTGAAATGTGAGATTTTATCCCTGTCATGAGGTTCTTATAGAGTTGTTGTTGTTGCTGTTTGTTTGTTGTCTTTCTTTTGATTTGGGGGTTGATTCATGTGTGTTTTCAATCTTTTTCCTGCACTCGTATAAAGAACATTGTTGTTCCTTTTTTCCTCTCTTCTATGTTTAATACTTTCTTAAGTGTTTCTTATAGAGCTGGTCTGGAGGCAGCATAAATTCTTAGGGTTTGAATGTCTGGGAAATATTTTAATTCTCCATCACTGATGAAACTTAGCTTAGCTAAGTAGATTATTCCTGGTTGAAATTGTTTATCTTTGAGAATTTTGAAGATTAGAATCCAAGCTCCCCTAGCCTGAAGTGTTTTGTAGATAAATCTGCTGCTATTCTAATTGGTCTTCCCCGGTGTGTAGTCTGACCTTTTGATCTTGCTACCTTTAGGATTTTTTCTTTTATACCTACTTTGTTTAGGCAAATTACTATGTGTCTAGGAGTTGGTCTTCTCATTTGTTGTCTCACAGGGGTTCTCTGAATCTCTTGTGTTTAAATGGTCACATCACTGATGAGATGTGGAAAGTTTTCTTGAATAATTTCATGAAATATTTGTTCCAGGGTGGTCTCTCTCTCTCTCTTTCTGCTTCAGGAAGTCCAATTACTCTTAGGTTTGGCCTCTTGAAATAATCACTCATATGTTGAAGATATAGTTCTGTCTTAAGTTTCTTTCCTATATTTTTGACAGTTTGGGCTAGTTCTATATTTTTGTTCTCAAGCTCTGAGATTCTTTCTCCTGCTTGGCTAATTCTGCTTTCTATGCTAATCAGTTTGTTATTTATTTCATTTATAGTATTCTTCATTGCTGTTATCTCAGTTATCAACTCCTTCATTCTTTCCCCTGTCTCTCCTCTATTCTATTTACTCTCTCTGCTAACATCTTGATATCTGGGTTTTTAGTTTGAGACCGGTCATTCTGGTTACTCTTCATTGTTTGCATTCTGAAATCTATATTCTCAGTGTCTGATCTCCCTGGGATCTGTGTGGGACCCATATTCTTCTTTTGGTTTTTCTTCATTTGTGTAGATTTTCCTCCCCCACCCCCACTTTTTCACCCTCTTCTTTAATTCTCTTTTTCAGGGATGGAGGGCTGTTTTTTACTTCTGTGTGCTCAATCTCCTATTCTTTCTTATGTGGATCCTCTGGGCTTGTTCAATTCTGAGACTGGACTATGGTGTGGGCACCTTGGAGCCCACTTCCCACTGTCTTATTATGTGTCCATTCAGTCGGGGTATAGTTTGTTCCCTAAAGCAAATGAGGTAAGAAAAAGGAAAGAGGGGGCAAGAGGAAGGTGGAGAGAAAGAAGACTAAGAGTGAAAACAGACAGATGTACCAACTAGCAAATGAAAAGAGACACAAAGACAGAAAATAGTAAAAAAAAACAAAAACAAAAAACCTAAAACAGACAATCATACAGAAACAGAAACCGACAAAAATCTCCCTATTGATGTACTCTTCCCAATGCAAACAGGAAGTCTAAAAAAAATCAATAAAATAACAGAAACAAAGCAAGTATGAAGAGATTATCAAAAAACAGAAAGAGAGGAAAAAAACTAAAACTAAAAGCAAACAAACAAGAATGAGTAAAATGAACAAACAAAAAATCAAGGAACAAAATTTGCTTGAGGTTGTTCCTGTAAGTCCACCTTCCTTTCAGTTCTGATCTCCAGCCCTTCCCTCTGCTCTCAGCACAAATTGATAAGGTTGCTCTCAGCTTGGATTAGATGCCCAAGGTCTACTGTGGAAGGTGGGTGGATCAGATCTGTAATCACCCAGCTTGCTGCCTGTCAAGTCTCCCACTCAGATCTGATGTGTCTGTATGATTCAGCATGGGGGAGGGGTTCTGTCTCTCTGAGTTTGATGAGATTACCTTAGGTCCCAAATTGGAGGCTACGTGGAGCTTGGTGGGACAATGCAGGTCTCTGCCTGGTCCTAGGACAGAGAAAATGGCTACATTCAGCAGTTCCTAACTGGGAATGGGGTTCCTCTCCAACTCTCCCTGATCTCCTCTCTTCACTGATCAGATTAGGGGCTCCAGCCAATTTGCTATAAGAGGTGATGGTGTGGGCCAGGTGCCAGGTGATAAGAATCAGTTGGATTCATCAGGCTTTTTTCAGGAGAGTCTCATGAACAGCGAATGATCCTGGGGGCAGGCAGCTCCAATCTCAGGGCAGTGGGGGATTGCAGTCACCTCCGGAGGAGAACCCTGGTGCATGAACCCGAGTCTCCCCCCAGAAGGACTTTCATTTACTCATCAGCGCACTCCTACTCATGCAGATAGTGTTTATGGACACTCACTTTTGTGGACACTCTCACAGTCTGACCTGTCCCAACATCATCTTGTCAGAAGTCCTGTTATATTTCTTAAAGCATTTATCATTTGCTGATATTTTGTTGGTCATTTTGTTTTATACTGACTTCAACACTAACATATAATCTCAGTTAAGTTAGATCTTTCCTCTTCTGCTCATTGATTTATCTCTGTGCCTAGAATGAACATTCAAAGAATATTTGCTGATAAAATAATTTATAACATCATCATGGCAGATTTGTTTCATTAGTGGACTTATTTTGTCATTTCCCCTTCTATTCACACCTCTTCATGTCAATTTTTAATTCTTCTCAATAACAGGAAAGGACCTATTTTCCTCTGCGTGGTTTTGGACTGAACTTTAACCAGCTTTGAATGATAGAAAGACAGAGATAGCTGTGCCAATTCTAAGCCTGGGCTTCAAGAAACTATGAAATTTCATGTGACTGCTCTTATACAATATAACTTTGATGTAAGAAAATGCCCAGGATAGTCAGTTGAAGGATGAGCCACATGGAACAGAGATGTGTCTTTACAACTGTCCCACTGAGACCATCCTGGAACTGACAACCAGTTGATTGCCAGACACATAAGAAATCCCAGCCAAGGGCAACAGAACATGATATGCTGCTGCTGACGACAGATATATGAGATGAGCCTCATATGAGATGAGTCCTAAAAGAACCACTCCACCAAACCATAAACTCATGAGCTAAATATATGATTGTTTTTTCTAAGCCTCTGAGTTTTTGAGTGGTTTGTTCTATAAAATTATTGTGGGAAAGGTAATTCATATGACTGCATACCATGGTGTCTGGGATACCATAGAGTCTCGATAAGTTTTATTAAAATGCTCCAAATTAAATAAATATCTAGGTTGAACTACTTCTTTGAACTAATGTTTCACATCTTCAACTATCTGGTGTATTCCTAAACTAAAAGGAACATTTTAATCAAAGTCAACCTTCTGTCTCAATTCCCCAGGCGTGAAGTTCCAAACTTTATATCAGCATTGATTATTTATTTTTTAGCTCCTTATTCAATGTCACTATGGCTTAGCAATTATTCCTAAATGGAAATTCTCCAATGCATACCTTCTTCTCTACTTTCATTGCCACCAGACTAGTCCAGCACCTCCAGTCATCAAATCTAACAAAGGGTGAATAATTACATGCATTGAACAATGTTTTTCAATGTTCAAAGCATTTTGACAGTGTTCTTTGTAATGACTGTGATCCTCTTATGAAACATTTTGCATAGCCCTTCCTATGGTCATTGTGATGAAATGTAAGCTGTGTTCCAGGTGAGGGTATTGTCCCCTGCACTACACTACAGCTGGCCAATTTCAGCAGCCTGCTGGCTTCACTGCCTAGCTTTAGTTTCTACTCATTCTGCTCACAAAATGATATTGGAAAATTATTACTCTGACTATACTTTCATGCCCCTGCTTCATAACTCAGATATCCATTATTTATAACATTAAGTTCATTTTTAGCCAAAATTTAAGGTTTCATCATCTGGTTTTAGTTTTTCTTTTGACCCTCAAGACTACACTAAAATGCATCTTCTACCCTAATAATACATATTTTACTGAACTCTGTAAACACCTCTATTAAGAGTCCCTTTGTCAATGTTTCTTTAGTTAAGCAATCTGAGGGAGCATTCTGGTTATCCCTATAAAATGCAATGCCCAAATATATGGACAAATGTCATGTATCCATAATAACTTTCTTAAAATTAAAAATGCATTGCCTCTGGGCCCAGCCTAATATACTAGCCTTAAATCTTCCTTGTTTACTCTCCCTTGTGACCTTAGTCTAAAAACAGGGATTTACCTCAATATTCTAAAGATAATGTGCTGTTTCCCACCAGGGCCCCAACACCTTGCCAAGAAAAATTCTCTTTAATTTCAATTTTTTTTAGTGAAGACATTAATGTACATAAGATTAAGAAGTCAAGACATGACTGTAGGAAGTATCATGGGAAGGACCAGGATTAATATATCTTTTTTTTGTTTGTTTTTTGAGTTGGAGTCTCACTCAGTCACCCAGACTGGAGTGCAGTGGCTGCTCCGGCCACCACAGCCTCGCTTGCTGGGCTCCGGCGATCCTTCTGCCTCAGCCTTCCAAGTAGCCGGAATTACAGGCATGTGCTACCACACCCGGCTGATTTTTTGATTTATTGTAGAGATGAGGTCTCACTACCCAGGCGGGTCTCGAACCCGCAGACTCAGGGAATCCACTCACCTCAGCCTCCCAAAGGCGCGGGATTACAGGTTGAGCCACTGAGCCCAGCTGGATTAATATATCTTAAAGTTCAACAGCAAGCAAGAGAACCTGTTGATAGAGTCTGTAGGTTTCTAAACCCCTGGGTACAGACTAAGGTAGAGAAAGAAGGACACATCATGAAAGTAAATACAGGGCCAGGTTCGGTGGCTCAGTCTGTAATCCCAGCACTTTGGGAGGCCGAGGCGAGTGGATTGCCTGAGCCCGCGGGTTCGAGGCCTGCCCGGGCAAATTGGCAAGACCGCATCTCTACAATAAATCAAAAATTAGTCGGGCATGGTAGCGTGCGCCCGTAGTTCCAGCTACGTGGAAGACTGAGGTGGAAGGATTGCTGGAGCCCAGCAGGTCGAAGTTGCGGTGACCAGGAGCGTGCCACTGCACTCCAGTCTGGGCAACAGAGTGAGACTCCAACTCAAAAAAAAAAAAAAAAAAAAGGAAAGTAAATATAAAATATCCAACACGATTTACCATTTTTGCCCCTTGGCATCACCTTTTCTTTCCTTTCAGTGGAATGAATTATCTTCTAAACATAAAGAAGACAGAAGACCTTTTGGTTACTATGGCACCATGGGTAATGCCAATCTAGGCACACTACCACCTGAAGCCTTAACTGTAATTATAACTAACACTTGTGCATTCTACATAAGGCAAGAAAGAAATAATTGGTTAATGCAAAATATCTATAGATGTCACCACCCAGGTTCTGTAGTTTATTTGAGACGAGGCTGACAGTGATAAGCTCATTTTTCACCACATTCCAGGCTCCTGAGTAAGTACTTGATTATGTAGAAAGATTATCCAAACATCCTCAAACTTATTGGCTTTCTGGAGTATCTTAAACTGCAACTATTGGTCTGAAATATGTCACATAACATACCATGTCTGTGAATAAGACATTGCATGGGTCCACAGATGGTGGTTTTAGCAGACATATTGTAAACAGAAAGTACATGTCTATTACAATGAAGATGCATCATGCCTCTTTCTTGACAGACGAGGTCCAGTGTAATCATCCTAGATTGCTGGCTTTCTCCAGGAACCACATCCCTAGCCTGCGATATTAACAGGTTGAACACTCAGCAGATCTAATAGCCAGATTGGCTTTGATGAGAGGAAGTTGAGACTTTTTAATGTATACATATCTCTGCTGTCATGGTGATTCTGTATATGAGTCTTTTAACTAAGCTCTGTGTTGATTAAAGAAAGGCTGATTAGCCGGGCTCGGTGGCTCAGCCTATAATCCCGCGCCTTTGGGAGGCTGAGGTGAGTGGATTGCCTGAGCCTGCGGGTTTGAGACTGCCTGGGCAACTTGGCGAGACCTCATCTCTACAATAAATAAAAAATGAGCCGGGTATGGTAGCACGCACCTGTAGTTCCAGCTACTTGGAAGGCTGAGGCGGAAGGATCGCCGGAGCCCAGCAGGTCGAGGCTGCAGTGGCCGGGAGCAGCCACTGCACTCCAGTCTGGGTGACAGAGTAAGACTCCAACTCCAAGAAAAAAAAAAAACCAAGAAAGGCTGATTGACAGTTATGAAACAATGGCTTGATTATTGCTACTCCTCTTTGCCTTGGATGACCTCTGGTGTGCACCTGCAATGCGCCAAATATCCATACTTGCTGTGTCTATTTCAAGGGGTTCTTTTACATAACTGTTTCCCAGACATTCAAGTCTGCAAATCTTGTTCTTTCAAAATCCCAGGAACCATCAGGCCAGAAAGTCCAGGTTGTAGAGTCCACAGAGGTCAGCTTTTCCAGCCCCAGAGCAAATCAGAGAAGGGAAAGAATGGATCAGAGAATGGACACTCAGAGGTGGTTGTAGAATTTTAAACAAGAATAATCATAACAGTAAGTGATTGCATTTTCTCTACCCCAAGGCTAACTTAACTTCTGCTGAGTTCAGACTATACTAAATTATATTGCAGTATAACTAATTGGGTGGAAAATCAGCCAAATGTGTCCCCTTCTTGCTACAAGTTTAGTGGGCTTTTTAATTTTTTTCATGTGGTGAACTTCTAAGTAATTCAGCACCAGAGCCCTCTAGATATCAATCTACACATTTATTTATAGTAGCATCATACTATTATCTTTAGTTCATAATATCTCTGCTTCATAATATTTTAGACTTTAGCAAAGGCTTTTGGAAAGGCATACTTTAAAGATATCTATATATGTTTTCAGTATTAAAAAATACTATTGCTTTCCATGAAGTATCCACTGTTATCGGTCATTTCTATTTTTTGATAATACTATCCACTATCTGAGGGTATGTCTTATACTCCTATACTGATATAGAGCTACCTATGTCACTGAAGGAATCTTTGAATATAAATCTCTCCTTCTGGAATCTTGGCTACTTACAGTAGTGCTTCTCAACCAAAATTGTATATTAGAAGGATCTTGGTAGTTAAAAAAAAAAATGACTGATTAAGCTAATTAAAGAGGGAGTGGAAACAAAATCAGGCATCAATATTTTTAATAGCCACTTTGGATATTTTGATGTATAAAAATCACTGATTCACTTAAAGAGCTACATATTCTCTAGTTCTTAAGCTACTCTTCTCAGTTCACAGAAGTATTCAGTATTTATTTTCTATAAATGTATTACATGCTTTTGCTGTATATTTGTTATGTTTCTAAAGTACATCCTTTATTATATCACACAGGCCACTGACTCTCTGATTTTAAAAGTTCAACTCTCTACTGGCAACACTCCAATGTCATTCCTATAAATAAAAACAATGACAGTTATAGGAAAACAATAATTTACTTATTCATCTTGGCAGTGTTTAATTTTCTTTAAGTATATCTATTGAAGGTCCTTCTCATTGCAATTCATGGAAAGACCAATTATAAATTTGTAATAAAATGGATAGATTCTTTTCTTGAGATACATTAATAATTAAAAGTTCCCAATTCACTATTAAATTATATTGTTAAAATGTCAAAAGGAAAGTTTCATTTTCAGGTTAAATACTTTTATGATAAGTTCAAAAACTTTGACTAATATATTCTATTATGAATTTAATGCTTGTTTTTTGTTTTTATAAGCAATAGAAAGCAGAGGAACACACAAGAATATATAATCTAAATCCCAAAATTTAGAGAAAAATATTTTTAAGGAGTAGTATTAAATTCTTACGTACTTTTAATGATAACGTTTCTAAAGATTCCACAAGTTTTTACAGAAATACTTCTTAAGGTTTTATCGACACATTTTTATAACTGCATGGATGACTGTTGATAATAACCAGAGAAAGGGAATGGAAGTAGATGATTCTGCCTAGTGTGGGGAAAATTGTAGGAGCAAAGCACAAAATAGACTGGATCCAGAGCACAAGCAGGGATGTGGTCTTAGGGAAGATCAAGGACAATTACTTCACAATAGCATGTAGGCAAGACATAACCCTTATCAAACCACTTACACATGCCATTTGACTCTAACACCCACTATCTCTTTTGGCAGCTACCACTGACCTCTATCCAGCACAATTCCATAAATGTCCTTGATTATTTTAATAACTGCATAGATTATTTCCTAAAATGCTGGTCTCTGAAATACATATACTCTTCTAGTGAATGTTTTCTCACTCTTCCTTACCCATTCACTTCTATGCCATATATCAAATGTTATTATCACCATTAACTACAACTCCTGCTACCAGTTTCAAATGTCTGAAAATAAGAGAACATCTCACATCTTCTAGTATTTTAACTCCAACAATCCTTTAACATTTCCAGAATCTGTGTTCTAGTTGTGATATTCTACCATTTTTTATGTTCTTTATTTCTTACACTGAAGCATCTATCCCAAACTCCTGTGCCCTTTCCTCTGTTCTTAATATTCACTTGACAAAAACCCAACTTTGATGAAATAACTTTTCCTTACACTTAAGCTTACAGAGTTAAACCTGCCGATGAGAAAAAAAAAATATTCAAGTATGTAGCCTAGTCACTTTAATTGCATGTTGGTCTAACCTCAGCTTGTTCCTCCAGACTGTCTTGTGGTTCAATGTTTCCTCATTTTATTCAGACTGCTACTTTCCTACAGGATGATTTCAAGTGCCTTATATCTTTTTAAGTGCCCTGTACCTCCTCTCCATTCTTAACTCCAATGCCTAATTTATTAAGAAGTCAGAAGAATTGAGAAGAGAATACATGCAATCTAATTCCAACACATCTACCTCTCCCCATAGACTGCCTCTATCTTGCTATTGTGGAGCAACTGTCCTTAATCTTCCCTAAGACCACATCCCTGCTTGTGCTCTGGAATCCAGCCTATATTGTGTTTATGGGTGCTTTGTTCCTACAATTTTCCCCACACTAGACAGAATCATCTATTTTTATTCCCTTTCTATGATCATTATCATCAACATTCATGCATGAAGTTATTTGCTTTTTTTAAAAAAAGCAGAATTTATTAAGAGGACAGAAAATGTTCCACAGTGGGAAGGGAACTGAGGAGTTTGCCCAGTTATTTTCCTATTTCTAAAAGTTTCTGACTTTCCTCATTTTCTCTTTCAGTTGCCAGTCTATTGTTTCATTTTCTTCTACATACATACATACAGAAGTTTAGAAAGAATTTGCTTGTCTGTATCTTCAATTAATGTCACATTTGTTTCATTTGAACCATTCCAGTCAGGCTTTCGCTTTCCACTTCATTGACGTTATGTCTGTCAAGGTCACAATAATGGCCACTGCCAGATCCAATAGTTTGTATCCAGTGCTCACATTACAGATGCAAGGAAGATTATTCAAGACTATTGCAATGGGGGAAAAAAAGACAACTGGACTCTGCTGAAAACAAAGGTGGGAGAAGTTTAAGCACCCAGGTGAGATAATGAAAACTACTCAGAGGAATTTTGTGGGCAGAGAGGAGGGTGGTAGCCCAATGGAATATGTTAAGTACTGAAGTTATTCCTGAGTTTGCAAAAGTTTTTGTTTGTGATTATGCCACCTGTGCTTTCTCATTTGCCTCCACTGAAATTGGATTCTTACACTTCCACAGAGATTAAGAGATGACGTCACTAGCTCCGTAAATGTTCACATTTCAAAAAGTTGGTCACCAAGTCTTTGAGAAAGATATTTACTGGGTTGTAAAACTGGCAAAACTCTGAGAAAAGCATCTTACCAGTTTTAAATCTACATTTACCTGTATTTCAAGGGAGCAGAGAGAGAATATATAATTGCAAGTTTAAAAAAAATAAATATTCTAAAAAGAGAAAGACTAGGGGATTATTGCCAGAAAGAAACGTGAAACATTAGTCAACCTGAAGGAATAGGTTATGATCTAAATTTTGGATGTCTCCACAAAATTTATATGTTGGAACTGACCATTCATTTGATAGTATTAAGAGGTGAGTTTTGGGTACAGTGATTAAGTTATAAGCCCTCTTGATTCATGAATGGAATTAGGATAGTTATAAAAGAGGCTCAAGGGAACTCCTTTGCCTTTTCTTCCATGTGAGAATGCAGCAGCAAGGTACCATTTATGAAGCAGAGAGCATGTTCTTACCAGTGAGTCTGCCAGCATTGTGATCTTGGACTTTCCAGGCTCCAGACCTGTGAGCAATAAATTTCTTTTGTCTATAAATTATCCAAGCAAAGGCATTTTGTTATAGCAACAGGAATAGAATAAGACAGAGTGTTAAAGCCACCTTGGTAATTGCTATTATATAATGGGCACAGGGAGGAATCGTTTTATACTGTGGTGATTCATTGAACATATTTTGATATTCTCTTGCCTAATTTTGATAGTACAAATGAGAACTGGACCAATATAAAACAGTTAAATATATTTTGATAAAATTTGAACAGAATAGAACAGATAATTGCTACTAAAGATGAATACCCTGTTGTTCTCTGAATAAAGTTTCTTAGAATACTAGATGCAGACCATTGCCATACCATTGCCACCACCGACTTGCTAAGGTATGACGTAACCATGTGCTCTTTGAGCTATGACCAGGCCATGTTTTCTTAAGCTTTGACCCCCTTTCTTATCGTAGGGAAATGAATCTCCTCTTTCTCTCTCTCTCTAATTTACTTTCTAAATAAACTATATTTTCTAATCTAAAATAAATGAATACTAGATGCAGTTTTAAATTTTATCTCCAGTTTTGAAATGTACAATAGTGTCAACAATAAGCTATATTCTATAGACCTCCAGAATGTAGTGTAAATAAGGTAAAAAGACCTATAATAACAATGACAAAAAAAGACTTCTGAAGCGCCCATTTCACAACTTATGGTGTGTATTTAAAATTAAATCCCTAAATTATGAAATAAACATTATTTATTTTCTTACCATTTCTCACATGTCAGTATGCAAACAAAATGAAGTTAATTATTTTTTAGAATAGCAAAGAAAGAAAAAAAGGGGAAATGGAGGAGTAAAGGGAAGACATACAAAAGGATAGGCGAGAAATGTATAAAAGGAAATACAAAAGAAAGGTCCTGGCATACAGTCGAACAGGACTGGGACTTCCAGGAATATTACTGAACTTGATCAGCACACTTTATGACATTAGAGCACTATTTGAGAGGATATTCCTAAGATTAATATAAGAAAGTACCGAAGGAATTCACATTCCTCTGTTGCCAGGTAATAAGTGTTTGACTCCATTTTTTTGATAAATGACTGCTGATAGCTCTGAAGGCTCACGTCTCTCCATTCCCCTTGTGTTTCATGTGTAGACATGCTCAGAAGAAAGTCTGGGCACTCCTTTCTAGGCCTGAAGGCAAGTGGGTTTTCAAATCATGCAAATCCTGTCTTGTAGTCAAGACGCCAATCTAACCCACCCTCTAACCACAATAAGAATCCAGGCCAATCTCCCCTTGTTTATCTAAACTATTTCGGAACTTCTTGAAAGGTTTGTCCTGCTTGTCCCCAGAGATCTCAATTATGTAGATGGTGAACTTTTTCATCCCCCTTGGGCATGTGTGCTGCTGTTCAGTCATCATCTCAGCCAAACATTGGGAAGGGGTCCATTTGCTCTACAGGTGGCCAAAATATGCTGCCATAAATAAAATTGTATTTTTCTTGACCGACTTATGGCAAATATACTCAAAATGGAGCATTATATTCACATTTATAATACAATAATAGTAAATAGACAAAAAAATAATAAATAATAATATGTGAAAATGACGGTAAAATTTTGAAACATGTGGACCTTGCCAAATATTTAATGATTAATATGGTACTTGTTATTTATTTTCGCTCATTTAATAATAACAGCTTACAATGTTGGGGCACTTACTGTTAAGAACTATGCATACATTATCTCATGTAGCCTTCATAATGTTTCTGTGGTCGATAGTTATTATTTTTATTTCCTAAAAAAGACTTGAATCTGAAATAGATTAAGAATTTCTGCAATATGCCCTGATCAGAGACTATGAAATTCACTCAAGTTTACCCAGCTGGTTTGAACTTTGCTATCTGACTTCAATTCTTCTGCTTTTAATCAGTGTGCTTTATTGCTTCACTATGACCCATAAAGACAGTCAATTTGAATAAAAACCCAACAATACAGAGCTCTAAGAATACCTATGAGGTCAAACATTTATGTAAAGAATTCGTATATTTTTCAAAAATAATCAAAGCCTAAATGTACTATTGTATTTATAATTATAAAACTGAAATATTGTCAAAAACAAAATATTTTAACACTTTATAGATACATCAGTGCTTATTCTATGCTTTAACAGTTTTCAAAGAATTACCAAATTTGGGGATCATAATAGTGATCATCAAGTCTATTAAAACAAAATTTTGCTCTAACAAATTTAGTAAAATTAGACTCCTTTTCTAATTCCTTGCCTTTAGCGCAACCAACAACACTAATATCAGTTTTCTAAGTGAACATTCTTTAAAACAATGCAATTTTCTGGTGATTTTTTTTCCAGAAATATTTACTTAGCAACTTCTGTGTATAATCATGTTGATGTTTTAAATGCATTATTTTATTGAATTTGTAAAATGGAAAAAAGCATTACTTTACTCACAGTAAGAATGTCTTTTATTCACAATTGGCGTTTGCTAGCAGGCCTTGGATAGGTCTTACTAAAGTGGAATTTGTTTACATATTATAGTTTAAAGTCACTTTATTTCACAGGTAAGCAGTTCCGGCGATCCTCATAATTTTTCATAGATGTGTTTTAGCAGTCGCTTTTAGGTGTATTTTGGTACATTTCAAATATCATCCAAAACAATTTGAATGTACTTGTATAGTAACACTGGGTTTGATCACCAGTTGTATTTCTACACGTACATATCATAATAGAAATTATGCATGTCCTTCAATGTAAGAAAACCAGACGCCAAAACTGATTACAAGGTGAAGATTACATCAAGGTCACTATATTTGTACCTGTTATAAATTGTTATGTGATGCCTTCTTTTTTAAGCATTTGCCATTTTGCTTATTCAGTTACTGAAAACCACATTTTCTCCTATACCATTGGCATTAATAGTAATCTCTGTCTTATATTTGCATAACTTGCTCCCTTGATGTGCCTTTGCATAAAAAACACAATTTTTCAAATCAGGCAGAAATTAAATTCAGAAATAACATCTGTGACTACACATTTAAAAAGCTTTATTAGACATTTGAAAACAACTTTTCCTTTGGAATAAAATATAAATCTGGAGAACTTGGATGCTTTCGCAAGTCTCGACATCATTTTTAACTAGCTAAAGTCCTTGTTGTTAAGTAGCAGATTAAAAAAATTATAAAAAGAATGTAATCAGGATCTCTTTTCACAAATACTCCATAAAACCTATTTTAGAAGATATGAAGTTAGTAATAATTTTAAACTAATAATATAATTTGAACAAGTTTAAATACAACATGACTATACAAGTCATTATTTAGTTTTGTTTTAAAACAAAAATAATCCATAAGTAACATCTATATCTGGTTTATCTTTACATATTTTACGAATCATCTTACATATTCACTATATAATATGTATGTACATAAATACAGAGAACTGACCCCGTTATTTTTCTGACCAGTAACTGCAGACAAAGATAGTCCTTGACTCATGATTCAATTTGTATAAGCAGTAATTCAAGAACTCTGGGACCGTTGTAACTAAGGTAACAGTTATTGGACATTAACTTGACTCAACAACGGGTTTGTGTTTTCTTCTTTCTGGCACACATTTAAGTGCAAGATCTGAAAGCAGAAGAGGAGGTAAAAAAAAAATGTTAATTAAGTAAATGAAGACTTTGGTCAACCCAGCTGCAACTCCATTCATCCTGAAGATATCCTGGTTGAGGATGGGGATGGCTTCACTTACCATGCTCCAAGACAGGGCATAAAACTAGGATCATCTAATCTAAGACATCAGGATATCAGACACAAACCAAGTCAAATGATAAATGTTATGCAATCCAAGTCAAATAATAAGGGATATTGTTAAGAATTTTTCTGGAGCTATAAAAAAACACACTATTGATCCTTCAGTCACCATTATTCCTTGGGGCTTGTTTTGTTGTGTTACATTTTATTTAATATTATGACCTATAAATATAATATGGGTTTGTCCTACACACACACACACACACACACACACATACACACACACACTTCAGATACCCTGAATTAGAATAAAAGAATGTCTTTTAGTCATTCTGTCAACACTTTATGAACAAATCCAAGAAAAGTATATATTATACCTATGTAATAGTGTGTCTTCAGAGTTTTATTTTTTCCAAAACATATGCATAACAATTGAGGAGACATTAAAATAAATACAGGTTAGTTCTAAAGTGTGTTGTTTTCTTCACCACGGCTGGCTATGACCTTGGGTAAGTTAAATTCTTTCTGTGTGTATCAGTTTTCTTATCTGTAGACTGAGGATAATAATTGTACCTTACACTGACTTGAAAATTAAATAAACAGATACACATAAAAGGTTTAGACTAGCACTTGGTAACTATAGTGCAGTCAGTAGATATTAACTGCTATAGTAGTTATTATTAAGAAAGAAATCCAATTCTTTAATGTATATAAATTTGTCTACTATGTATTTTCTAATGTGTATAAATACCAAATATTTCAAACAGTTCTAATGTTTCTAAAATATAAAATCACATGTCACTGAAAACACATGCTGTGTTTGTTTAATTTATTAAATGGTCAATTTGTTATTAATTTCTGATCATGAAATAAGTACAAATATATTATAGAAGAAACTGAAATATTAACAACACAAAGGGTACCTGATCCTAAACCAGAAGAAATGAGAACTGTTTGGAGGCCCAAACTTCACCTTCACTTAGATTACTTATGTACCTAATCCTAATGTGTACCCCACATTTCTATAATAAAAATTAAGTTGTAATTGAAATACATAAAGAATTTTTAATTAAACATTCCATAATAACACTATATAGCAACAATTTTGCTAAAATTTTAAATGCAATTTCTGACAATTGTATTGCTTTATCTTATAAAATTATTACATTTTCCTCTTATTTATTATACATTTATAAATACACTAGGTAAACTCAATTTTAAACAAAACTTAGACACCTATTCAGAGTATTTTGCTAGTAAAGACAAGAGCCTCTTACTGCATGTATTATATAAAACATGACTTGAGGAAAAGATCATAAACTCTTTTCCTAATTCATGGCATTCAACTTCAAATCTTGTATATAATTTAAATGGAGAAAAATTGCATTATTACTTATTATAAAAATAAAAGACTTATTTGAAAACCATGTATGTTTAAGGAAAGAATTACTATTTTCCATATATTTATAAGTCAATGTTGAAAGTGTTTTGACTCTAGACTCAATTGGCATGGATTATTTTCCAAGCATTATTGAAAAACTTTAGAATTATTTGATTCTTATTAAATAATACCCAAATAAAAATTATTTTCCTAAACACCAAATGTCAGATGTTTGAAGAGGGTAATAATCCCTCAAAAAGCAAACACTAATTTATGAAAAGTCATTGAAGTGATCTTTAAAGTGATTATGGATTTTCTCCTTTTGTGTTTCATTGAAAATTGTTTTTTAATAAGTATTCATTATTCAGAGTAAACACTAATGATCCAATTGACTTTTAAAAATATATCTTTTATAGGAATAAAAGTATTTGAGAATATCATTGATAATTTTATAGCAAAACTGAGGTTATTTACATTCATTTTGGTCATTGGACTCTGTTACATGCTCAATATGCCACCAAATACCAAATACAACAGGTTTCCGGCATCCAACACTGGATTGATACAGCTTTAAGTATATTACATGGAACCCTAAGGAACTGGAGACAGAGAAGTTGCCGGGGTGACTTTCCAAATTATATTATACATAATATATTATGTATAATATAATAAATATTTTATATATAGATTCATGCTATGTATGGTAATTATACCATTAAAGGTCTCCTTGTATCCTTTTTCAGAGTGATTTTCGGCTCCCCTTACCACCAGGTAAAGTCTTTTTTGTTAAACCCTGGGTCTGAGCTGCCCTTTTGGTTTCTCTAGTCCAGTAGAACATAGACATCATGGTGTGACACTGCCGAACTCAAGCTTCAAGAGGCTTCATGGGATTTCATTCTCTCTTGAAACTTGACCTTTGCTGTGAGAAAAAGCTCAAGCTAATCTATTGGAATCAAACTTTGTGCAGCAGAGACCACTTGATCCTGTTATACACCAGCCATGACTACATGAGATGTTCTAGTTAAGATCAGCAAAGCTGCTTAGCAGACCAGTGGCTGACTACAAACGTGAGTCTCATGATATCAGTTTCGCTCACCCTTTTCTGATCAGCAGAATCATCCAGTCAAGCGGCAGATAATGAGCTAAGTACATGTTTATTGCTTTAGTCATTTAAATAAATGTCTGTTTTTTAAATTGAGATGGTTTGCTATACAATGCTTGATATGTGTTTCAGATAAAATATTTTATGTTAAAGAATATAAGTAGAGACCAATTTTTTATTTTTATTTCTTATAATTAAGATTTCTCTTCAGAGACACACTTCAGTGTTCAGAAATTATTTTCATGTGTTAGTAAAGATTTTGTAATAACTTTTGGTTCCACAATACTTTAAAGACAATATGATTCGTCTATTGCTTGTTATGAAACAGCTAAGTTTTACTTTTATATTTTCCTCCCAAGAGAAAATATATTGTGTACCAAATATAGATGATATTGTTGGAAAAGGTAACTGCCAGTCAGCTACATGTTATATAAAGTGCCTGGGAATATAAATTAATAAAAAAGCATTGTAAATATGCACTAAAATGATTTCAAAGTTTCTATAATTCAGTGGTTCTTGGTGCAGGGAAGAATGTGACCCGTTTTCCCCCAGAGGGCATTTGACAATGTTTAGAGACATTTTTCATTTTCACAAGAGGGTAGAGAGAAGAGACACAACTAAACATTCTACAATGCACAGAACATGAGGAGACCTAGTGACTGAATGAGAATAACTAAGTGGAAAATGAGTAGGTGATAAAAGTCAGAGACTAAATGAATGATAAGGGACCTTGTTGAGTATAAGTATTCTGGATTGCATTTGAACTGAGAAAGAGAGCCGTTAGTAGACTTTAAGCAGAAAGTTGACATGACTTGATTTCTGTTTAAATAGCATCATTCTGACAATTCTGAGAATAGATTATTGACAAGATAGATCTTTTAAGAAGCAATTCCAAATGTACAAGTCAAAAACAATAGTGGTCTGAAACAGGGCAGAATCAGCAGAATGAGTGGGAAATGATCAGTTATTTTTTGAATTTAGAACCTATAGGATTTCCTGTCAGATTACATGTGAAGTCAGAAGACAGTAATTAAACATAACTCCAAGACTATAAAATCAAAGAAGATGTAAAGTAACTCTTTGAATCACAATAAACTGAATTTATATGTAGCATAAGCTTTTTTTTGTAGTACATATTCATATGGCAGCTATAGGTAGTAGTCTGTGTAAAAACAGAATAAGTGCCACTAGAAGCAGAGCAGTACTTGGAGAGTTTACTTTATTCTTGGATTGGGGTATATTTTCTCTATAGCCCCTTAGATAGGCTGGCATTATAATAACAGTAAATTTTGTTATGAACTTAGAGAAATTGATGGATACAATAAACTCTAAAAGGCAATTTCTATTGGAAATCTAGAAGTAGTATAGGAGTTAATTTTTACTATGCATATGTTTTTTATCTGAATCAATTTTTCTAACCTCAATTTAGATTTCTAGGAGATCAGTGCACTCCAATTTTACATACCCGGTAATAACTATAGTGATGATATTATAACTCCCATTCTTTATCTTGACACTGGATCTTTATTCAAATGTACTTTAATATTCTCAAATTACATTATTTCTATGTATTGATACCCTAATTACTATACTTATAGCACAGGTGGCATCACCACTTGTTCTCTCTGATGACGACTGATGTACTGTGTCCTAGACCCATGTAGGCATTTTGGCTAAATTGCGCAATAATAACCCAATTTGTTTCCCTAGAGAAAGGAAAACTTTTACTTATCAATTGTATTCATACAGGTATATGTTAAATGACTTTATTAATCAGGAAAAAAATCAGAAATAAAAGAAAATATGTCTTTTATGAAAACTTCTTGTTGTCAAACAGGGAAAAAAAGTAGTATGAGTGTTGATGAGAAATGTATAATAATGTGGCATAAAAATGGAGATTTCACTTTGAATTTATCCTGGAATCCGTATGTAGAATTTAACTTTGACGCCCAGATCCATACTGTTCATTTAAATGACAGTTATAAATCTCTTTATCAGCTAAAAGTCTTATCACTCATAAGTTTCTTTAGTTGTAAAAATTAAGATGGATGAGAGAATATCAATATAATGAAATTTTTTCCGTATTTGTAGCATTTTATTGACCCAAGCCATAAGCTAAAGAAAATAAATGAATACTTTAGTAACGATTCTGTGACAGAAATCAAGTAGGTTGCAAAACTGAGTACCTTTTCCTTCAAATGTAACAAAAAGAAGACAGTTAATTTTAAGATTAAGAAAATATTTAGAACTCAAGTATATCTTGTTAGTCAGAGGTAGTACATTCCACTCTTTTTGTAATAGTCAGTAGAGAAGTTCAGAGTATTCACTCAGGGCTTACTTCTTCATGCCGCTTGCTCTATCTCAAAAAGTCATTTCTGACATCCCAGTTATTCTCATAGTCTGACAACAAATCGTATAGACAGCACACATTGTAAACGTATATACGTACTGGCATCCATTTCAAATAAAGACAAAGGACTAATGCATTAAATAAACCTAATACAAAATTAAACAGTAAAAATTTTGAATTTAAAAACACTATGGGCCTTTGCTTTACTAAACTCTGGTATGGCCATGTGCTCTTTGAGCTATGGTGGTTGCCATGTTTCTAAGCTTTGGTCCCCTCCCCTACCCTGGGGAGGTGAATCTCTTTCTCTGTCTCCTCTCTCTTCTCTCTCTCTAACTTACTTTCTAAATAAACTAGATTTTCCAATCTAAACAAAACACATAAAACCCCACTATGAATTTAATAAAGACTCAGAGCTCTTCTGGATAATGAAATTTTTTCCGTATTTGTAGCATCTTATTGACCCAAGCCATAAGCTAAAGAAACTAAATGAATACTTTAGTAATGATTCTGTGACAGAAATCAAGTAGGTTGCAAAACTGAGTACCTTTTCCTTCAAATGTAATAAAATGAAGACAGTTAATTTTAAGATTAAGAAAATATTAACTGCTGCATTATTTTAAATAGTGTATTAATGATTTTCCCTTATTTTGTGTTTGTATATTTGGAATGTCTCTGTATTTATACAATTATCAAGTTTTCAATCATTAAAAGTACATTCTGTAATTCAAAACATTGAATAACCATTTTTATCATATGACTATCATTTAAAAATTTATAGATTTTCATTTATTTGTATATGACTATTTTATATTTGACTAATACTATGTTAGAATATGCAAAGATATTACTATTATAACTATCACATTGAGCACCTCAATATGCTAGGTTCTCTAGTAAATATTTAAATGTATTATCTTAATTAATTATCATGGGGAATTAGCATTTTTAACATTATAAAAACATCACATGATCACATTTAATTGAATTCACATAGTGTTGAATATTCTGTATACTACAAAAATCTTATGTACTATCAAGACCATTTTTGGCTTCCATACAAAGAAGTATACTATTAAAAATTATTAAGTAGGCACTTTTTATAGCAACTATCTCACCACTAGCATAAATAAATATGAATGATACACCTGTTATAATTAGGTGTGTCTAACATAGAATTCACTAACAATGATTAAAAACTGTGAAAAGAGGTTAAGTTAAAACATCCTACATGAAGATAGATGCAAATTTAAAGTACTTTAACTATTAAAAAATGTACTTTTATGCATATAGAACCTAGAGAGAAGGCTAAAATTTTTTTTATCCTTTTAACAGAGGGTTGTCTTTGTAATAATTATAAGTACACAGTATGAAGGCCAAAGTCTTCTATGTTTTCTGTCCTCCTTCCAATAGTTGCACAAATATACAATAGTATTTTACCCACTCAGATTTTGTAAAACGGGGTTTATAGACCGGGCTCGGTGGTTCAGCCTGTAATCCTTGCGTTTTGGGAGGCCGAGGTGAGTGGATTGCCTGAGCCTGCAGGTTCGAGACCCGCCTGGGCAACTTGGTGAGACCTCATCTCTATACTAAATCAAAAATCAGCCGGGCATCGTAGCGCACGCCTGTAGTTCCAGCTACTTGGAAAGCTGAGGCGGAAGGATCGCTGGAGCCCAGCAGGTCGAGGCTGCGGTGGCCGGGAGCGGCCACTGCACTCTAGTCTGGGTGACAGAGTGAGACTCCAACTCAAAAAATAATAAAAATAAAAAAATAAAAATAAAATGGGGCTTATATGTGTGCATGCTCCTTCTTATGTATTCATAAAAATATTGAACTTTCATTTTCCATGATCTTTTGAAAACAGCAAGATAAATTTCTTTTTTCTTGTTCTTTTTTTTATTTTAAAGATGTGGAGTACAATTCAGGATTAAGTATACAAGGGATCATCACACAGGTAAAGTTTAGGCCTCCCTTTGGTCCCCACTTCTCCTGGCTTGAGATCGTGGGAATACAAACTAGTTCAAACTCTTTGGAAAACAGTGTGGTGATTCCCAAAAGTACTAGAAGTTAACCTTCCATATGACCCTGCAATCACCATTCTGGAATTATATCCAGAGGAACTTAAATCACTCTACAAAAAAGATAAATTTCTAATTTGTCCAAACAATCTTCCCATGCAAATGGTTGATGATGCAATTGCTATTTTTAGTCCTCCCTTCTGTAGTTGAGCAAGCATTTGCTTGGTGTTTAAAGATATTTTCAGCTCAGCTTTAACTTTAACTAGGATTTAGAAAATTGAAAATTATAGAAATTGCTGTCATGTTGCTTGAGACTTGCTGCAACACGAAAACCCTCCTGTCTTCAGTCACTTTCTCAGGATGCCTTCCTAGAGGGTTCCTTTTCACCTCTCAGCCCATTCCCTGATTGCATTCATCTTCCTTCCCAGTTTTGCTTTTCTCCTTAGCATTTGCCACCATGAGATGGGTATTTACTCATTAGATTTACTTTCTCTCTCCAACCACTAGCATTAGGCTCCAGAAGAGCAAGTATACCATCTGTTTATTTGTGAATTTCCTAGAATTGTGCTTGGCACATAGTTATTGCTTAATCAATAATGTTAAAAGTCTCACTGCTCAAGGATATCAGATCAGCATTTTTTGGTCTTACTTTTTTAAATCTTCCTAGATAATTTACATCCATATAAAACAGATGCCACTCACATGTTAAATTTAATATGCTTCCAAATAAAACACACATACACACACACACACACACACACACACACACACTTCTGACATTATAACCATATACGTCTACCTTCCCCATTCAATCAAATTCTTTCACAAATTCATCTACATTTATTATCTACAATTCCTCTTACCGCCTTCTCTGCTAATGTCTATTGTAATAGTTATTTTCATATCCCGGATTGCTTTAATGGTTTCTTAAATTATATTCCAGTTTTAAAACCTACTTCCCTCCCTCACAGCAGTCAAAGCAGCTCTGATATTCAAAACAGAAGTCAAATTTCAATGTTCTTTTATCTCACTCAAAATAAAACCAAACTGTCAAACTTTTGTGGCTTGAATATCTTTGTCACCTAGTTATCCCTAATGAATACCCTTTCTAGTCTCATTGGATTCATTTGGAATTTCTCAGACAAGTTTCCTCCCAATTCAAAGGTACATGCTTCTTCTTTTCCCTCTGCCATGCAGATACTTCTGGGACTCAGTCTTTCACCACACCCAGGGCTCTGCTGGAAAGAGACTGTAGCAAACAATTTTCCATGAACACCCCCATATAACATAACAACTTCCTCCCATACTCACTATCTCTTTATGTCTCTTTGTTTTGCTTTATTGTTTTTCAAGTCGTATGTCACTGATTGATTTGTTTACAGTCTCTATTCCCCTGCTGCAACACTAGACTATAAGTTCCATTAAAAAAAAAACAACTCTCTCTCTCTCTCTCTCTTTCTCTCTCTCTGTCTCTGTCCCTGTCTCTATATCTCTCTCTCCAGTTTTAAAATAGGCACTCAATAATTAGTTATTGGATAAACAAAAGGTTATAGAGAAATTATCTCTGCTAAATCTCTGAAAAAATCAGTTAAACATGAATTCACAACCCACAGATACTTAAATACATTGATTTGTAATGTCAGGTATCTCCCTCCTTATCTGTGGGCTCTGTTTATCTTTTTGTCTCTTTGAGGATGAATTATACTTCGGATTTGATTTTCTTATAGTCTGCTTTTACTTAGGGCTTCTTTTTCATCCACTGTGCTGATTTTACTCGTATCCTTTGATTACTCCTTCTCAATGTTCTTTCAGACTCCTTTTCAGTTACTTAAAGAGAGAACATTAAGTCTTCTAGGCATTGTCTTGTATTCAATTCTGTATTATATGCCAGCAACCCTTAAAACAATATTCTTAGCTCAGAGCTGTCTTCTGACTCCAGACCTCTGTATCTAACTTAAATATTTCAACTTGAGTTCCTCGAGACTGCTTCAAATTAAACACACAACATAATCACAACCACACTTCCCCAAAAACCTCTGATTTTCCTCCAGTGTTCAAAATCTCAATGAACAAAATCTGTGTGAGACGATTAGAAGCTACTAATATTCTACATTTAATTTTACCAACTAAAGATGTATCCAATTTGTCTTATCCCCTACACTCTTCTTTTCTTCACATTTTTTAGATGCATTCGTATGTAACCTTCAATATAGACTTGGCAAAGGGCCTCCTCCTTTCTCAAACTGCAACCAGAGTTGTTTACTTTTTTCATACAAAAAAGGCCAAAATATTGAACATGAACTACAATGACTTGTATTAACAGAGCCCCATCCAGGGCTTAAATTCCTATTAGGTAGCATGTTCTCAGGAAACTATAAAACATCAGCACTAAAAATAATTTTTCAAGTATCTCATAATTCAAAAAATTATCAAACTCGTCTTCTAAATAGAATTAAAACTTTGTTAATCTTATTTTATAAATTGGTATGTTTGTATTCACAGTTGAGAAGCTCAGCTATCACAATATTTTCAAAGTTTAGGCTCTCTAAGGATCTTAATCCAAATCTACCTCCTCTAATTTTGTTTTTCTTTTCTGTCCTGTCCAAACATACTGTTTTTTGTTTTGTTTTGTTTCTGCTTTTTCCCTTGTTAAACACTAACATTTGGCATAAGGTCTACACCCCTCTCCATCCAAATCCTAATCCTTTAACCCCACCTCTTCTGCCTATTAGCTGGTAAGTGACTTCCATCATCAGCTATCAGCTCAATTTATTTATTTAGGTTATGTTTTTTCAACATCCAAAGACTGATTCAAGTTCCCTTCTCAAGTACTCTATATGCATATAGCATATATCTGGGTCTGTAATTGCAGTTATTGCTTTAATCATTTAGTACATCACAATTTCTACAATGAGATTGTAAACTCCATGAAAGCATATCACTGTACTTGGTGCTCAATATTGGTTATACAAATAAATGCCTTTTACTGAAAAAGACAATGGATTTAATACAACTTCTCCAGTTGGAGATTCTTAAACTTTTAAGGTTAACTACTGAGTTAATTAAACCTTTCTTTGTCCTCTGTCAATATGTTAACCCAGGTAATGCTCTGCCTCCTTGAACACATCTGAATTCTCTGGGGCATAATTTATTCCTGCGCTGCCAGCTGAAATATGGAGTCTATGACCTTCTCTTTCCCCTAGTGACTTGGACATTTATTTAGTCATTTATGGTTATTTAAGTGTCAGATTATATTATTTTCTATATTTGCCCCATAGGACACTGCCAAAGATACCTCAGGAACACACTTCTAAAGGAACGGCAGCAGCATTTTAAAAATTACGAGAAACATAAATAGTAAGCACTTTGCAAGATTCTCATTTCTACCATTTCTATTGCAAAACTATTTCTAATACAAAACAAATGGCCTCAAAAACTAGATTTCTGCTTAAGTGAAAATATATTTTTACCTAAGCAAAATTCAGTACCTTATTTTTAAAGTGCAGAAAAATCTAATTTACATTTTAACTCTCTAATATATACAATTATGCTTGATTTTACCATTCTGTAACCATCAATGAAATTTATTATGGCATATAAAAATAAAACGAGAAAAACAACAAAAATTAAAATCAAATAGAAATGTTCTTAAATTTTGGCACTTTTAAATTATTAATATGTTTCAAATTGTATTAATCTTTTTTAAAAATGAATAATATACACAGAATGGTCAACTAAATTTGTTTTTTTAATCACTACTGAAATATATCAGTGGGATACAGTAATACCTGAAACTAAATCTGTACATAAGGATTGGTAAGAATTTTCTCTTTATAGGAAAACATTTTAAGAAATATTATTTGTGAAAATAGACGCAGACTATAATAACTATCTAGAAAAACAAGACCTTTTAAAGGGATCTTTCCACTCACCTCGTTCACCCCCATCATGTTACAAATGAAAAATGGATCCCTTGTGAGGTCAAAAAGACACACATTCTCCGGTCAGTGGTCTCTAAGGTCGCAGAAAGGATGGTTGGGCGTGGGAGCGTAGTAATGAGAACCATCTCAGCCTGACCCACTGCACTTGTGATTTTATTACTCACTAGAGCCGAGAGCCTGTAAACCAGCTGGAACTGATTTCTCACTACTAAGTATGATGTTAGTTCTCATTCAAATGGCAATAATAAAAATGACAAATGAATTTTTCAAACACCTCACTATGTGTTTATTTACTAATAAGTTTCAGTTACACTTTAAAGTTTTGAAGAAAGAGACAGCACTATTATTTACAAGTTTCCAGAACATCTATGTAGCCTGTTGAATTATTAAATAATATTAAATAGTTACATATTAAATAATTAATTAAATGATTGTTTATACTATAAAATAATATTTTATATTATATATTTAAAATACTTAATTTAAATGAATAAAGCAATAACTTATTTAATACATAATTTACTAATTGATTTATAATAGCGTTTTTGTATTTTATTTTTTTAAATGTATATGAAACTCATACTCAGTACCAGATACTCTGAGAAAAGAAATATATAACTATGGCTTTCTGACTTGGTCAGAACTTACATTATTATCCAAATTTTCTAGAAGAAAATGAGAGAGTGAGAGTCATCTGCCAAAGGTTCCACTGCTAGCAAGCAGCACAAATAATAGGAAAACCCAGAATGTCATAAGTGATTATGCAGAATATTATGATAAAATATAAGAGAAATTCCACAAAAACGGTTGGAGGAGAAGTGTAGTAGGCAGTCACTGAATGTCCCCTAAAAATCCTTGCCTCTTGGTATTCATACCTTGTGTTATCTCCTCCCCTTGGACATGATCTGGGCATATTGCTTCTCTTATAATGACCAAATACATTAAGACTAATGGGATGTCACTTCAGATATTAGGTTATAAAAAGACTGTGACTTCAATCTTCAGTGCTCATCTCCTAGCTGCTCTCTGTCTTGATCACTCTGAAGAAAGCCAGTTGCTATGTGGTGAGCTGCTCTGCACAGATGCCAACATGGCAAGTTGCTGACGGAGTCTCTGGCTAACATCCATGAGGAACTGTGGCTGCAAGTCTTACAGACCATGAGGCACTAAGTCCTTCCAACAATGACAATTGAGCTTGGAAGCAGATCCTTACATAGTTGAATTGCAGATGTACTGAAACAACAGCTTGACTGAAACCTAGTGAGATAACCTAAGACAGAGGCACCTGCTAAACTGAATCCACTTTCCTAAACCACTGAAACAGTGAGATAATGTTTTCTGTTTTATGCCACTAAGCTTTGAGGTAATTAATTATGCAGCAATAGGAAACTAATACAAAACAATTTGATTCCATATAAGCCTTTAAAAATATATGTATAAATACTTTTAGTATAAGATATATTAATTATTAATATACTACTATCCAGAAATCTGTATCTTTATGTATTTTTAAAGGTTATCAAAAGGACACACAACTATTATACTTACAGATAAGTCAAAATATTGCCAGGGGTGGGTGTGTGTGTGTGTGTGTGTGTGTGTTTGTGGTCTTGGTAATAGTCATAGCGCTGATGGGCAAGTATGAGGAGTCTTATGTCTTGCAGTATTCAAAAAACATTATTTTTTTATGCTAATAGAAATTCTATTTCATGGCTGATATAAATGCATTATTCAGTTAACAAGGCATCTGATTTGGCATTCTCTCTCACACCAAGACTGAGAAAAAGGAAAAACTCAAGGATAAAAAGGAAATGAATTCTCATATTCCCATAAATGAAACAATGTTCATGAGACTTGGCTCACAAGCATATGGGAGACAAGAGGATCAAAGAAATCCATCCATTAAAGAAATCTTGAATAACAGAGCTGGATGGAATGTAATAGAATCTTTGAAGGCCAGATTCCTAGGAGGTACGCACATCTTGAAGCTTGTGACCATCCTAGGACAAGAGCTTATTATCAGAGGGCTAATAACCTACATTGAGATGCTCATTGTAAATATTTCACTAAAATGATGACCCCTGAAGACATCCCACCTGTGCAGCTTGCCATGATTCACACATTCAAAGCATGTAGATAGGAACAATGCCTACAATGACAGTGGAGTTGCCTAGTTTAGTAAGTACCATTGGTGATCCACAGAGAAATAATAAGAAACCAAGGGTAAGAGACAGTGTGAAGAGAGACTAGTGTGAGAGACAAGGGGCCTTTTTCTAACAGCTTACAAAATAGCAGTTGTCTGAGAGAGAGATGTGACTGAACAGCAGACTTGGGATCTGATGGTTATAGTTGCAGATTTTCAGACTTCAGCCTAGGAGTCTATCATGCAAACATTAGTGCTCTAGTAGAGAAAAACTAGGGTCCTAAAATCTAGACTATTATGCAAGGTAAGAAAATCTATCAGAAGATTATGTTCCAAAGGTGGGTCTAGAAGACACACCATCAGGAGTGGACTGAAAGAGGCACACCAGCATCACTAACCTCAATTGCCACTCATCTATAGTTTGGGAATAACAATAGAATAACTGGTCACAGATCTGGTCACATCAATATCTGAGGAGGTATAAAGCCCTAAAGTAACACAGGTCAGATTTTGATACATAACCTCTGGAAATCAGAAACCATAATCATTCTAACAAGCAAGATTGGAAGGGCAGGCAAGGAGCTATAACCTGTAAGACATTACAGAAACCATTAGTAGAATAGGGAGCCAAATAGTAGTGTCTACGTATGTGCTGCTGAACATCTATAACAGCAAAAAGGTAAGAATAAGGAATAAGGAAATGAGATAGTCATTGCCCCAAAAGTCATGATCTCTTGCTCAGTTTCCAGATCATAGCTAATGATTATGTCCAGAACTCATTGACTAAAAACGTGGTCAATTTGTAAGAGGAATGATCGTTTAGCCCTGCAGCAAGTATATACTTCAATGATTTTCTTGGTTGTTTCCCTAAAGGAATATACAGCCACTAATTGAGTGATTGAACATTGGAGAAAGGTGGATACTGTACACTGTACTTAAAATTTTAAGGGATTAAGTTGGCTTTTCTATCTTCAGGTCTAAAATGTCTTTACAACCCCCCTTCCCCATTGCAACTAAGGCTTAGAAGCAAAGATGATAACTGGAATTCTAGCCAAAACCTAGCTCAAAGAAGATTCTTTAGGTCCATAGACCCACCCACTGATCATTTTTTCCAGTATCATTGTTTAATTTGACTTTAAATGCTTGGTAGTTTGAGGACACATATTTGGGTCCTTGGGCTATGGGAAAAGGAATAACGTAGATGGGAATGCCTATATAGAAATCTCTGAAGAGCAGATTTGGGATCTGATGATTTTAGTTGCAGATGTCCAGACTTCAGCCTGAGAGTCTATTATGCTAACATTAGTGCTCTAGTGGAAAACACCTAGGATCCTAAAATCCAGAATATTATGCAAGGTAAGAAAATATATCAGAGGATTATGTTCCAAAGGTGTGTCCAGAAACACAGCATTCACCAGAACTATCAGGAGTGGACTCTGGTCAACACAGCAAATTAAAAACGACATTGTATCGTCACTGTCTTAAGGGACAGTAAAGATTAGCACCATTATTAAAGATTAAAGGAATCAGAGGCAGTGTTCCCCTTTGTATTCTTGTCATTTACTCTTCCACTTTAGCACCAACAGGAAACAGGTGCTGGAAAACAACTATGAAATATCACATATCACAGTCTCCTCTATCTCAGCTAGACTGACAGATGAATTAGTATCGCTAGAGCAGATTGATAAATTGTACATAGATACTGTGTAGCCTCTGATTGGACAAATGCACTCCTTTTAAAAAATTCCAATTAGAAAAGAGAATCAGAAAGAGTTTATATCCATATGTGATGAAAAACATTCATTTATAGTTTTACTTCAGGTCCATGTTAAGTCTTCTACCCTCCGTCATGATGCAGTCAAAAATTATGTCAATTGCCCATTCTTACTGAATTTTATATGAACTCATTACCTGATTATTGAAGACATCTTGCTGATTGGATAAGACAAATAGGAGGTGGCTAATATGTGAGAAACCATAGGAAGACATGCATCTCCGGAAGATGGGAGGCAAATTCTATGAAGAATCAGGGGCCTACCATTTTGATGAATTTTTAGGGATCTAGTGGTCAAGGGCATGCCAGGATATTTCTTGTAAAGTCAAGAACAAATTGCTGCATATTTTACACCATAGTACAATGAAAGAAGCGCAACACTTGCTCGGCATCTTTGGGTTACACTTAAGAATAATGAATGTGATCTATAAACAAGATGACTGATGGAAGCCTGCTATCATTAAATGGAACCTGGGTCTGGAGAAAAGTTTTTGTAGTAGGCCACCAGATCTCCCAGATTGTGGAATGACATTGGAGGTGTCAGTAGTAGCAAAGACACAGGGAGAAGCACATGGTGTGTCAGTGGTTGAATCACCACACAGATGTATAGGTATCCTCATAGGGGAGCTATGTGCTTTTCGATAAGCATGTGCTGTATGTTACCTGACCCAAAGTACAAAATGCTTGAGCATGGACCACCAAGTGCAAATGTGTCCACATCTTTCTATGGCTATGTTGGACTCACTAAATCATAAAGGAGGCTAGGCTCAGGAGCAGTCCAATTTTTAAGAAGGAAAAAAAATCATTTATGCTTTTTTTGTTTCTATTTATGCTTTTTTTTTGGTAAGAAAGCATAAATAGGAACAGAGGGCATGAGTAAGCTGCATTATGTTAGCCCAGACCCCATTTTTCCAACTATAGTTGTATCAGTGATAGAGAGAACCTAAGTCTCCTTCCATAGACCATTAGTAGAGATCTGGACTTCATTGCCATTGTTGGTAAGGCTCAAAAGGACATGAAGAACTGTTATTGGGACCTGTAGGAAGAAAGGATCCTGTGAGTTAGTGGCAGAAACCACGGAGAAGATGTATCTTGCAATTATGTTGAAGGCAAACTATGTAAGCGATGGATTTGGTTATCTAAGATTTTCAAGCAAAATGTTACTTGATTTCTTCTAGATCTATAGGAAAATATGAGAAGGGAAACATAAGTTGAGAGGATGGTTAAGCAAAAAGGAACTAGGTCTTGACTCTTAAAAATCCTCAGCCTCTCCTCATAGCAAAAGACGCTAATGTTAAAAATTGCCTTTCAAGCATTAATAGCAAACTATGGAATAGAGACAAGCCCTGTTACAGGGAAAAAGGAAGAAAGTGGCTACATTTTGTGAAAACCTGAGAAAGATCAGAAGGTCAAAGTATTCAGTGATACTGAGGACCCATTAAAGTGGTAAAAATGTGCCTCATAGAATGTTTCAACCTAACAATAGAACCTCTTGGAGAAATAGTCATGTTGGCCCTTAGCCCTCTCAGCCGGAGTCCAAGGTAATGGAGTGAACCTCAGTGAAACTGGCAGAAAAATCTACAAAGTTTTTGGGAGAAGGAAAAAAAGAAACACTTGAAATCTAGGCTGAAAGGAAGAGAGAGAATACAAAATGAAAAAAGGCAGGTCCCCTAAAATCCTCCTGATAGGAAGCAGGCTGATAAAACACTCAACTGCAAACACGTGCTACCCTTCATTTAAAGAAGAGAGGATGACTTAGAGGATAGAACCAAGAGATACAGAGAATTAAAAAACCGAATCAAGGAATAGCCAACTTTTGCCCAGCTGTATTTCAGAATTACTGTGAACCCATGACTACATTGTAGCTTCCATGTTCCCTGTTTTTGAACAGGCATGACTATGACTGTTCTCCTATACCTGTTCTACTATGGTATTTTGAGAATAGAAGGAAGATAAATTGCCTCATTAGTTTTAGAGATGTATATATCAAGAGAAACTACACCCAAGGTGATTCCTCCAGTCTTGGGCCTGATTTAGATGATGAGATTCTGGACTACGAGAAGATGCGATGATCCTCCTGGAAACCTTGTAAGGAGATGAATGTCTTGTGAGTAGAAGGGACATGAATAACTAAGGATCAGCATGTGAACTGTCATGCACAGGCTCTAAGATAGCCCCAAATGATACTGTTTTGTGATTTTCACACCTTGCAAAATCCCCTTCCCCAAAGTGTAGAAAGAACTTGTGACTTGCATCTAACTAATAGAAGACTGTGTATGTGACGAGATAACACTTCTGTGATTACGTTGCATGAGATTATAAAATGTTTTGCTCATAGACTCTCTTTCTCCTTTGCAGAACTTCATGAACCAAGTAACTATGATTTGCCCCACCCTTTGGAGAAACACAGATGAGAAAACAATGAAGGGAAGTCATTCAACAATCAGCAAGAAAATGAGACACTCAGGACTCAAAAGACAAGGAACAAATTTGACCAACAACTACAGTTGAGTCCTGAGATGAGACTGCAGCCAAAGTTGTCACTTTGTTTTCAGCCATTTGAAACATGAAGTAAAAGTCCTAAGCAGAGGATATAGTTAAACTATGCCCACAATCCTGACCCACAGAAACCATGAAGTATATGTGTTTTCTGAGCCATTAATTTGTGATAATATTGTTGCACAAAAATAGATAACTAATGAAATGGGTATACATATCATTTTTCTTCTCATATCATTTATTGTTTAGACAGTTGCACATTAAATAAAACTTTTAACATGAGTACAATATTTGGAAAATTTTTTTAAAAATTTAAAATGTGCAAGACATTTTGTCTGAAACAAAATCAGAGAACAAGTGAAGGGAGATTTCTCTACTGATCATGCAGAGATTAGCATCTTGGTAAATATTTGATCTAAAAAAGATACAAATTATCTTTGAGAACTTTCTCTCTTTTAAAAAATATTTATTTACTATAAAGATGTGGGGTACAATTCAGAATTAGATACCTCTCTCTTTTAACCAGTACTTTGTTCAAAACAAACTCACATGCTTTTAAGGAAAAACAAAACAAAAACAAAAACTTAGCTCTGTCCAATTATCCCAAAGCAGTGCTTTGTTCTCTGTACTCTTTTGGGTGGAGGAATTAGGTTGCTCATGGCATAAAGATGAGTTTGAGATGTGGTAAAAGGATTGTGTGACACTTTCTTAATGAAAAGTGATGTGCAAACAGTTGTTTGTATACTTTGGGTATTTCTCCTTACTTACAACATTTTCTTATCTATCCTGTATTTGTGCTTTAGGGCTATTTCTCACCATTTACCTATGAGCTCCATTCCCAGAAGCAGACATTCAGAGTCCCACAAAAAATGGACTTTTTTCCTGCTCGTCCCAAGGGCGGTGCTTCTGAAGCAAAGAGCAGCTCATTGTGATGGAGTAACTGTTGTGCTTGATTGTTATAAGGCAGAAATATTGTTTTATTATTATGCTGCTATCTAATAAAACTCTCAAAAAAAGACAAGTGCCTATTTTATTTTTTAAAATGACTCTGAAGGGGATGTGATACTCAAGACTTGATCACTTCCATAGAATACTTAGAAAGAACCAGTTTTGTTGTTTTCTGTATCATACCTAAAACTACACTTGACAAACAGGAGACGCTAAATATATATTTACTGGCTTCATGAATAAGTCAGAGAGTCCAGAATTAATATCTAACCCTCTTCAGCACATGCATTTACATCAGTCATGCCCAGGATTTCCTTGGTAAGAAACTTTAGCTACTTAGTGTCTACCAGGTCTCTTTTCAAACTATCCTGGGAAAGCAACCAATGCAGTTATCCAATTAAAAATAAGGACATTCACAAGACATCTCATAAGGTCTCTTTCCAAGTGACTCTCGAAATACCCTTCATAGAGGAAGAACTAACTCTCTACTCTTCACCCTGTGGGCACTTTAATGCATCGTACATTCTCAGCCATTTGCCAACATTAGTGTTCTGTCCTCAGGATTCAGGATTTTGGACCACAAGTGAATGAAAACGAAGTGTAGTAACTCACACATGAAATCCCAGGCAGAAGAGTCGCTTGAACTCAGGAGTTCAAGACTAGCCTGGGCAACATAGCAAGACCTCATCTCTACAAAAAAAAAGAAGAAGAAGAAAGAAAAAAATTAACAGAGCATGGTGGTGCACATCTGTAGTCCTAGCTACTCAGGAGGCTGAGGCGGAAGGATTGCCTGAACCCAGGAGGGCAAGACTGTGGTGAGCAGTGATTGTGTCACTGCACTCCAGCCTGGTCGACAAAGTAAGACTCTGACTCCAAAAGAAGAAATGCTAATGAAACTCACTCATAATAAGATACTTGTGGTTAATTGTATTATTCTTTCCAGTACAGGAAACTATTTTAAAAGAGTCAGCCAGAGAAGCTAATGTCTTGTTGGGAGTAAAACTTCCCTATCAGTAAAAGGCTGAGGGGAAGGCATATCATGACATATCTCTCCAGTTATATATTTATATCATGTTTTGTGTGAGACAAGAAGTGTGAAAATAAAGGATACACTTGAAACTTAAATTTAAAGAATTTAAATTTTGAGAAAGAGATGGAATGAGGATATAAGACAAACCTAAACATCTTTAGATGACCTACAGGCATAACTTGTTTCATTGCACTTCCTAGATTTTGCATATTTTACAATTTTTGGCAACGCTGCATCCTGTAAGTCCATTGGTGCCATTTTTCCAGCAGCATCTGCTCACTTCATGTCTCTGTGTCACATTTTTGTAATTCTTACAACATTTCAAACTTTTATTATTATTATTAAAATAGCTATTGAAGTGATCTCTAATCAGTAATCTATTTTTAAAATGCAGGATATTACTCTGTTGTCCAGGCTGGAGTGTAGAGTGCGGTGGCACAATCAGGGCTCACTGCAACCTCGATCTCCTGGACTCAGGCAATTCTCCTGCCTCAGTCTCCTGGGTAGCTGGGACTACAGGCATGCACCACCTCCCTTGGATAATTTTTGGATTTTCTGTAGAAATGAGGTCTCACTGTGTTGTCCAGGCTGGTCTTGAACTCCTGAGCTCAACTGATCCTCTTGTCTCAGCCTCCCAAAGTCCTGGGATTACATGTGTGAGACACTTTGCCTGGGCTTGCAATCAATCATCTTTAAAATTACTATTATAATTGTTTTGGAGGCAACACGTACTGGTCACTTATAAGACAGGACAAACTTAATTAATAAACATTGTGTGTGTTCTGTCAGCTCCACCAACTGGCTGTTCTCATATCTTTTTCTTTCCTACATTCCTTTCCCTGAGACCATAACAATATTGAAATTAGGACAGTCAGTCACCCAACAATGGCTCCTAAGTATTCAAGTGAAAGAAAGGGTCATTTGTCTCTCACTTTAAATCAAAAACTAGAAATCATTAAGCTAAGCGAGAAAGGCATATTGAAAGCTGAGATAGGCTGAAAGTTAGGTCCCTTGCACCAAACATCCAAGTTGTGAATGTAAAAAAAAAAGTCTTAGAAGGAAATCAAAAGAGCTACTCCAAGGAACACATGAATGACAAGAAAGCTTAACAACTTTATTTCTGACATGGAGAAAATTTGAGTGATCTGGATAGAAGATCAAACCATCCACAACATTTCCTTTAACACAAGTCTAATCCAGAGTAAGACCCTAACTCTGCAATTCTGTGAAGGCTGAGAGAGGTGAAAAAGCTGGAGAAGAAAACAATCGAAGCTAGCAGAGATTGCTCCATGAAATTTAAGGGGAGAAAACCCAACTCCATAACATAAAAGTCCAAGGTGAAGCAACAAATGTCAGTGTGGAAGCTGCACCAAGTTATCCAGGAAATCTAAGATAATTGGCAAAGGTGGCTACACCAACAACAAATTTTCAATATAGACAAAACAGTCTTTGATTGGAAGGAGACACCATCAAGGATTTTTTATAACTAAAGAGAAGAGGTAAATGCCTGCCTTCAAAGATTTAAAGAACAGGCTGTCTCTCTTGTTAGGGGTTAATGCAGCTGGTGCCTTTAAGTTGAAGCCAATGCATATTTGCCATTCTGAAAACTCCAGGGCTCTTGGGAATTATGTTATATTTACTCTGTCTGTGCTCTAGAAAGGAAACAGCACAGCCTGGATGGCATCACGTCTGTTTATAGTATGGTTTACATAATACTTTAAGCCCACAATTGAGACCTACTGCTCAGAAAAAAAGATTTTTTCCAAAATATGATTATTCACTGATGCACCCAGAAACCCAAGAAATCTGATGAGGATTAATGCTGTTTTTGCACTTGCTAACACATTATACACTCTGCAACCCAAAGATCAAGAAATACTTTTGACTTTCAAGTCTTATTAGTTAAGAAATACATTTTGTAAGGCTAAAGCTTCCACAGATAGTGATCCCTTTGATGAGTTTGAGTAAAGTGAATTGAAAACATTTCAGAAAGGATTTACTATTTCAAATGTCATTGACAACTTTTGTGATTCATTCAAAGATGTCAAAATTTCAACATAAACAGAAGTTTGGAAGAAGTTGATTCCAACTGTCATGGATTACTCTGAGGAGCTCAAGACTGTAGTGAAGAAAATCACTGCAGATATGGTGGACAACCAGAATTAAATTGGAGCCTGAAGATGTGACTGAATTGCTACAATCTCATGATAAAACTTGAATGAATGAGAAGTTGCTTCTTATGCATGAGGAAAGAAAGTAGCTTCTTGAGATGAAACCTACTCCTGGCAAAGCTATTGTGAACATCTTTGAAATGACAACAAAGGATTTAGAATGTTCCATAAACTTAGTTGATAAAGCAGCAGGAGGGTTTGAGAGTGTTGACTTCAATTTTGAAAAACATTCTACTGTAGGTAAAATGCTATTAAACAGCTTTGCATACTATAGAGAAATATTTCATGAAAGCAGGGTAAATGTTTATCTGTCTTATTTTAAGACATTGTCACAGTCATCTCACCTTTTAGCAACTACCACCCTGATAATTCATTCAGCAGCCATCAACAGTGAGGCAAGACCTTTCACCAGCAAAATGTTTATGACTCAAAAAGGTTCAGATGGTGGTTAACATGTTTTAGCAATAAGAGTGTTTTTAAATTAAGGCATATACATTTTTTTAGACATCATACTGCGATTTCACATTTAACAGACCATGATATGGTGTAAACATAATTTTTATATGTAGTGGGAAACCAAAAAATGTGTGTGACTCACTTTATAGTGATATTTGCTTTATTGTGATGGTCTGGAACTGAACCCAGAATATCTCTGAGGTGTGCCTATAGTTATATGAAGAGCAAAATGAGATAAGAGAAAGGTCGCACGTTTATGGGAGATGAGTTCATGCAATGTAAAGGCAAACTGGGGTATGATATGAAGGAGAGGGGGATGTCTGTTGATTTGAAGGGTAATAGTCACTTATTCAGGTTAACTGGGAGAAAACATCTATAGATGTCATGAAGAATCAGCTGCAAGAATGTCACGGCAATAATAGTTTAAAAATTGTTTTTCACCTAGAAAGTGAAGATAAGTAGATAAAAAATCTCATTAGGTATCATTATTTCATTAGAAACTGTCATCTCCTTCATTGATATTTTATTCCACCAATATTGAATTATCAATTATTTAATGATTTCCATTTAATACATCTTATCACAAAAGTTTCATCTAGGATTTTGTCTTTCCCCATTTTCATGAACATAAAGCTCAGAATTTTTTTAGCAATGAATGCTATAGCAAAAATGTATCTTAAAAGAATAATATTTAGACCATATAGCTATAAAAGATTTTTATTCATGCCCACAATTTTTTATTTTCTTTAGAAGTATAGTGGCTCATACTGCCATTTTATGCACTCTACTTCCTTTTTATCTTATTCGTTGGAGGTTACAGGGAACAAGTTTGGCCATTTTATATCGTCGATGAGGTCACTAACCCTCTCCCTATATGACCGATTTGGCATTACATGAAACATTACACAAGGTCAAAAGGTAAACCTACAACCAATAAGCAACAGGAAAAAGCTACTGAACACCATGGTCTCAAATTGTGTACTACAAAACATATTTATAGATGACCTAGACAAAGGACTTTCAGTTGTATCTGAAAAAGAAAAAGAAAAAAAGAAGAAGAAAGGCAGAAATTTGAATATAGAGAATATCACAAGAAGTAAAAGAGAAATATTATTTTAAAAATATCAATCATACTTCAGACTTGTGATATTTCAGGTAGTCTGTGATCACTTTATTTTTTATTTATTTTTAGTCTGAATCTCACTTTGTTGCCCATGCTGGAGTGCAGTGGTATGCTCATGGCCACTGCAGCCTCAACCTGCTGGACTCAGGCAATCCTTCTGTCTCAGCCTTCCAAGGAACTGGAACTACAGGCATGTGCCACCATGCCTACTCACTTATTGATTTATTGTAGATATGAGGTCTCACCATGTTGCCCAGGCTGGTCTCGAACCCATAGGCTCAGGCAATCCTCCCGCCTCTGCCTCCCAAAGTGCTGGAATTACAGACATGAGTCACCATACCCACCTTGTGTGTTGCTTCAAATAAAAAGTTCAATTTCTTAGGAAAGAGACCTCAGTGACTTGTTTTTCATCCCATTAGTATTGCTTATACATGTTCTACATGTTCATATGTATTACACTTAATATGATACATAGGCTGAAAGGGAGTGAATATTAATCAATGCTTAGAGATACAAGTGTATATACACACAAGAATCTTTTTGTCATTGAATCAACATTGGCTTCTTCACTGAGTAGGAATCATTTAAAAATGGCAGAATTTGTGGAGCAAAAAGAGATCTTACAAATGCTACACTTTAAGACCTTTGTTTTACAGGGAAAAACACTAAATCCCAGAGCATAAAAGGGAGTTGTACTGAAAGGAGAATATTGACAAACTAGATCACAATTCAGTGATATTGCTTGGCAGTTATATTCTAATCAAAAGCTGAAAAGAGCTCTCATTATATGTTCTCATAGACTAAGGCAACTAGAATATCACCATTTTAGATAAAGTATAATTTTATATTAAACCACACAGTTGACATGTTTTATTTGTGGTTGTCCCAGTTATTTGAGAACCGTTTCTTCTTTGTGAAATGTTCCCACGTTATGAATTCTGCATTGCCAAGGAATATACCTACCTTGCCATGAGAATACAGACACATGACCTAGAGTCCTCCGTCTATAGTTGTCCAGAAAAGACCTGAACGTTGAAGTGAGCAAAGGCACGAGTCAGTCATGTTTCCTACAGTGTACTGTCTGTCAAGTACATTGTTGAAGGTGCCAAGTTTTTAAGAATAGAAATTTCAGAATCCCAGCTATAAAATGTCAAGCACTATTGTAGTCAAAACGATGGTGGTTTTGCCCAATAAGAACTAGGCTGTGATTGGGTATTGTTTGTTTTCTGACACTAAGGCCCTCCCAGGTTTCCATGAGATGTTTCATGTCATTTACCAAATCTCTTCTTTGCTTCTTAGTTTTTTGTGATTAAGATCAATGATCCATATAAGTACTTTTTAAAAGATTCATACTATGAAACCACTATACCACACACTATAGAGAATAAAATCCATGACTCCTGAAAGCACAAATTCTACTGAAATACATGATACATAAACTATGAGTAATTAGGTGTATCATGTTAATAGCTGTAAATATGGAGGAAAGCAAAAAAAAAAGCTTTAAAAGTTTAGAGAGAGGAGAATATGTTAACACAAGCGGTGGTTCTTAAAATTGTGTGGCATTACAGTTCTCTGAAATTTCCATGTACAGTGCACATTCCTGGCTCTGTTGCCACGGAGCATAATACTTATATGTGCATTGGGTGGGCCTTAAAATTTTATATTTCTATTGAGACTGCAAATGATTCTGATAAAGCAGGTGTCCTAATTTTGCCTATTGAAAAAATAGGGGTCAGAAAAATTATAGGAAGACCATAATTATTAGAAATTATGCTTCTCAATTTGTTCAAAGCTTTCTCTATTATGGGCATAATGTTCCATTTGCTTATCTTTTTTTCTAAATGGTGCATTATTTTAAGTTTCTAGGTGTGATAGTGTATTATCCAAAATGATACTTGATATCTCAGGAATACCTGGAAGGGCCTTAGAGTCGCCAGATGTTGTAAAATTAAAGACTAGTTGGAACCCCAAAAGATAGAATCGAAACAATCTAAGCAATATCATATTCATAAAATAACAGCCTCGTGTCTATCTCTGCATTTCTCTTTTCCTAATGCAATGCTAGTTTAAATCCTAATTGTCTTTCTTTTGGTCTGTCTGTACAGGCAAGTTATAGAGTGATGAAATTCAATCCAACCCCCGTCTAAATGGTTTAATTTTGTTGAAGATTTATTTCCCATTCATACTACAGACCAGGTGCCAGCCAGAAGCTGTCATGGCTCACATTACAGTCATCCGTACTCCAGAACCAATCTTGATAAAGCAGTCACTTTGTGAAATGACAAAGGCAATGAAAAGCAGTAACACGTGGCCAGACTCTAAATATTTCTGCCTGCTAGCACTTTATATATTTATTTATCAATTTTTCATATCAAGTCACATGTCTGCTCCAGTTTCCATAGGGTAGGGTTATGGAATCTTGTCATTTTCTCAAAAGAAAGAAAGACAGCATAGCTGAGAACAACCTGTCTGTCAAAAAGACTTTTGCAAAAGCCTCTTTATTGACCTTTCTGGCTCCAGGTTATTCCTACAGAGTCTGTTCTATAAACTACAGACATTTTAATCTACTTGAAGCAATATTCTGGCTACTTTGTTCTTTTCCAGCAAACTTCAAAGCACCTCAGTTTATTTAATAAAATATCAAATTCTCAGAATGATAGTTGAAGCCCTCTACATCATTGCTTCTTACCTGGCTCTATCTTGATGCCTAACACTTACCTTACACAAACCCTGTAGTCCAAGCAATTTGCACTACTGAGCATTCCTCAAACATGGCTATTTCTTTACTAACTCCATTTCTTCACTTATGTTGCCTAGAAACCTGAATTCAGACTTAGCTGGCATTTATTAAGTCGCAAATATAAGATACATTTCCTCTACAGTAATTACTTTGTCCTCATATCTACTTATCTGTTGATTAGAAATTACTGAATCTCCATTTTAAAAGACCTAACTGCAAGAAGTCTTTTCTGATAATCAAGATTAGGTGTGATCTTAAGATGGTCATAATCCTGAAGATCTTTGGATAAAGTTTTAATTTAGTGAGTAAATAACTGACTAGTTATCTAATATTCATAGGAAAAATACAAACCGTTCTGGACTAAAGATGGAATTGCTTTTAAGTCATCTCTTGTGCAGCACTATGTAAAAAATATCATTTATTAAATATGTTTTGAATTGAATTGCAAAATAAATGTATAAAGCAGCATGTGAGCATCAACTAATGACCTGTTTCACCTTGGAAATTAATTTGTTTGTGCTTTTTCAAATTATTATTTCATCAGTTGGGGATTCAATAAAATATGACTATGGAGTGATCATTAACATTTTCCCAATATAATCAAATATATAAGCTGGTAAATATAATTCTGACTAGAAACACACACAGATGGCAGTCCTAATGATGTTTCATTTTCATTTTCATTAGATTTTTGGGTTCGTTAGGAAACAACATAAAACCTAGCATACATTTAGCATAGTTCTCCCAGGTTTCATAAGTTAGACTCTCCTTTGTAGCCTATCTAAAATATTCTTCATTTGGGTTTCCAAATAGGCATTGACTGTGCCAGGAACAAAAGGAAAAGACAGTACGGTCAGCCACCAGATGGGAAATTATTTCAAGTCAGAGTCACATTTATTCATAACATTCAGGTTATCACGTAAAGAAAAACGGCCACCAAGGATTTTATTTTACTGCTTATAAGGAACGCCTCTATTTTTTGAGGATTATATTTTCCCCTTGGTATATTTTAAGCATACTCTATCACTTAATAGGTTTTCTGCTGCTCATTCAAAGCACTTGCCATCCTCCCATTTCAGGCACCTATTATTGAGGTTATCACTGGTAATAGCAGTCAGATTAATAAATAATTCTCACATGTGTAATATAACAAATGAGATAGACTCACAGTTGGAGGGTCATGCTGTTCTACAATTTATGGTATGAGTTATTTTTTTCCTCCCTAAAGTGTGATATCTGTATTTACAGAAGAACCATTACTCAATTTTTATTGAATAGAGCAGGTTTTCTGTCAAGGTGACTTGGACAATATCTTAGAATTTATGTAAAATGTTACATTCTCTTAAGAAAGAGTATAGTATTTTTACTATCTTAAAACAAAGTGAATTAATAATGATTGGTTTCACAATCATGTAGACAGGTTTATTTGTATACAAAAACTGTGTGCGAGTGATGAATTTTCCTGTTAACCCAATTACACTACCTACAGCAGCACTCACCATGGGGGAGCAATATTCATTACCAGGCCCAAACACATGCTAGAATTAGAGTTACAGTTGTGCTTACAGATGAAATAAAACAGAGAGGAAGTCTGTGAAAGATAAGAAAGACATTGGGAGATTCCTCCCAGCCCCTGCTTTTTAATTATTTTTTTTCTGAGAAACTCTCTCTTAGTCCACATTGAGGCCATCTCTTCTGTATACACTGGATGTAGTTGCTAGGTTCAGAGGTGTACCACCTGTCCCAAGAAGTCCTTTCTGATTTGTTTGGAATGAAATAGAGAAAAAAAAATTCAGATCTTCTGTGGGGTTGGAAATTTCATAGTTCACTGATATTCAACCATGCTGAATAAGTAAGGAAGCTGTGAGAGAGAATGAAACTAACAAAAAGAAGTGAGGATGAGAAATAAGTGATGACTGGCCACATCTGAGTTGCTGAATCCCATTTTCCTAAGGTCCAGCCATAGTGCTTTCTTCACATGGTTTAATTGCAAACTATCACATGAATTATATGAACCAATTAATTTTGCTTTGGTCCAAGCTAGTTACAGTATAAGGAGATCCATTACTCACAATAAAGAGCTTTTGCACAAGGCAAAAAATAGGAGAGCTGGAGGAAGCTGGATAGGACTAAAACCTGAAGCAATAACTTTTGATTTGAACATTGATGCTAAAGATTCCACTAGAAAAGGCATGGTGGTGCATGCCTATAATCCTAGCGTTTTAGGAGGCCAAGGCAGAAGGATTGCTTGAACCAAGGAGTTTGAGACCAGCCTTGACAACATAGTGAGACCTCCTCTCTACAGGAAATCTGAACGTCAGCCAGACATGGTAGCACACACCTGTGGTCCCAGTTACTCGAGAGGCTGAGATTAAAGGATCAACTGAGCCCCGGAGATTGAGGCTGTGGTAAGCTGTGATCATGCTACAGCACTCAAGGCTGGGCAACACAGTGAGATCCCAACTCAAAAAATAAAAATAATTCATTCACTCATTCACTCACTTACTCATCAATTCGTATATTCATTCAATAAGCTATTGAGCACCTACTCAATATTAAAGATTTATTTTTATTAGCTGAAAATAAAAAGACAAATATGACAAATTGTTTAAAAGAACTCAGTCTAGTGGGGGGTCATACAAGTAAATCAATTATGGCAGTAATGTATATAAAATTTAAGCCAGGAGTTGTACAGTATGGAAGACTAGATAAAGGCAACTTGACCCAGATCAAAAATAAGGGGTTGCATGTGTTATCAGAAGTCTTTCTGGTTGTCAGTGGCAAGTTCAAGAAAAAAAGAGAATGTATTGACGCAAGTAATTGGCTTAAGCTGGGGGTTGTATGGCCTAAAACATAGATCAATTCAGAAGTTATCAGTGGTCTCAGGGTTCTGTATCTTCATATTTCTCTGCCTGACACTCTTTCAGAGATTGATTCTGTTCTGCATATAATTGTATTCATTTGAACAGAAGAGATGGACACTAGCATCGAGATGAATGCTAGCAGTTTCAGGTTTACCTGAGCCATAAGCCAGATAGTTATATTAATTAAAATACAAATTAAGGCAACTTTGAAAGTTAAAAGTACTATTAATAATGATGCCAGTTAAAAAGGTATAAATCAGGACATTCTTGGGAAATCTAGAATGTATTTTCAGCCTGCAGTCTGTTATCCTAAAAAGAGAGAAACTCTTTCTGTCCCATCATCTGCATATTAACATCTTGGAAGGCTTTCACGGGCTTGTGCAAATTGTGTCTATTCTGGAAACAATTACTATGACAAAGAGAATGGAATCCTCTGACTGGATAGTCTGTTTCCCTCTCTCTCTTTTTCTAACCTTATGTTTCTCTCATAGCAGCCAATCTCTTTTCAGTTTAGAAGACCCATTCACTCCTTACTTCCTTGGTTCCATCTTAGAAGGACCATGGGAGACTCTTACACTAAGAATATGGTCTTTATGGTACCTACTTCCATGTGAAATAACATAATAAGTTATTATCGTCAAAGACCTTCTCCCTGCCAATGAGGATGAAGTGGGATGAAAGGAATGAAATCATCAGAGTGCTTTATTCTATTAGACATGCACATGCACACAAATGTACACACACATACAAACACACATATTTGTATTTTGGTCTCTTGAGATCAAAACTTAATTTCAAGTTATTTTATCAAGCTGATATATTCATATAGATACAGCCCAAAATAGGCATTGATTCTCAAATGATTTATTTTTAAAAGTCAAATAATGAATTAAATATGCTAACTGAAATTGAGTTTGGTGACATTACTATTTTGTTAAAGGTAAATTAGAGTTGTGAACATAATCATTTATTAATTGCTATACTCATTCAAAGCAGTAAATAGGTCATTGAAAACATATTTTGATGCAATTTGCTTACATTTACACAATTTTCCACTCTTATTATTACTAGCAAGAGATTCTTTTGTTCAAAGGGGCAGATAATCACCCTCCCCTCAGTCTAAGAAAAAAAAAATACATGCCAACCAAATGGGAAATCAAGACTGCCCACAAAGATATGATGATTTTAAGGGTCTGCTATTACTAGAGAATATAATTTATACTGTGACATATTTACTTTCAAGATATTTGGGAAGGTCTTTGTTATGGAAATAAATCTCCTATAAGCCTAAACTTAAGCAAAATAAAAATAAAGAACCAAAAAAATCCTGAATTTTGCATTACCAATACCAAATTAGAAAGTAAGTTTTGAAATATAATACATTTATAAATATGTTATCTTTTTTTTTTTTTTTTTGAGTTGGAATCTCACTCTGTCACCCAGACTGGAGCCCACCTCGACCTGCTGGGCTCTGGCAATCCTTCCGCCTCAGCCTTCCAAGTAGCTGGAACTACAGGCGTGCACTACCATGCCTGGCTAATTTTTGATTTATTGTACAGATGAGATCTCACCAAGTTGCCCAGGCGGGTCTCGAACCCGTGGTCTCAGGCAATCCACTCACCTCAGCCTCCCAAAGGCACAGGATTACAGGCTGAGCCACCGAGCCCGGCTAAATATGTTATCTTAAAGAGAATGATCATGTTCAAGCAAACACAAGTATGCTAAGAGGAGATATCTTTCAAACCAAAGTATGCTTTCATTGGGTGTGGGGTTTGGGAAGGATGCAACTGTGATAACTGTGCCTTACCTGAAAATTTCTGTTTCTGCCTCTCCACCAACACAAGTTCTCCTTAGGAACCTCAGTTTACTAACCCATCAAACTACCCAGGTCATTTAAATAAGGAGTCCCTAACCTCTGAGTCATGAACCAGTACTAGTCCAAGACCTGTTAGGAACCGGGAGGCAGAGCAGGAAGTGAGTAGCAGACCAGACGGTAAAGCTTCATCTGTATTTACAGTCACTCCCCATCACCTGCATTACCACGTGAGCTCCATTGTCTGTCAGATCAGTGGTGGCATTAGACTCTCATAAGAGAGTAAACCTGAACCCTATTGTGAACTGCACACATGAAGGATCAAACATGCGTGCTTCTTGTGAGAATCCAATGCCAGATGATTTGAGGTGGAAGTGAGCCTGTGATACCGGGAGAAGCTGCAAATACAGATCAATATTAGCAGGGAGGTTTGACTGCACAGAGACCATAATAAATCAGTTACTTGCAGACTCATATCAAAATAATAATTTCATAATAATAATTATTGTATTATATATTACATTGTAATAATCATAGACCTAAAGTGCACAATAAATGTAACACTCTTGAATCATACCAAAACCATTCCCTCCACCTGCTGGTCTGTGGAAAAATTATCCTCCATGAAACAAGTCCCTGATGCCCACAAGGTGGGGAACTGCTCATCTAAATGATATCCAAGTTCAGTCTTGCAAAACTCTAACCTAAAGGTGCTAATTCTACATGTGTGTCATGGTTACTCCTTGATAACATTTAGATATTCCAGGCCTGAGCAGGACTGAAACAAGGATGAGACTTGGAAGACTTTACCTCAGAAACAAAATTTAAGGGCCTGCCAAAAAGCCCAGTAACCAAATTAATTATATTTTAATGCACTATTTCAAAAACTGAAGTTAATCCAAAAAAAGTCAACAACAAACAAAATACCCAACTTTTAATAAAGACAGGTACTTACCCTGTACGTGCACAACTCTCTCTCATGGGCCTCATCCTAGGCCCAGCCCTAGCCCTCAGTCTTTTTCTGTGTGACATTGAAGAAGTCATTTAATTTCTTCAAGCTTCAGTTGCCTCACTCTAAAATGAAGATTAATAACAGCATTTTTCTTAAACGCCATGGTATGGTTGAAGGAAATAAAAGAGATGTTGCTTTAAAAGTTCTTGTCACAGCACCCAAGATATAGAGAGTGCTAGATAAATGTTAGTTATTATAATTATTAACTCAAGCATAGCATTTATCATATTTTTAAAAATACAACAGTGTTTTAAATAAACCATCTTTGATGTACCAGGCACTTGATTTGGCACCAGAGGTCCAGTTCCTGCCCTCACAGAATTCTAAGTCAGATATCATTTAAATATTTATAAATATTAATTTAGCAGACTGTGACTCCTCTGTAATTCTGTGAACTATGATGCTTATTTATTTGCTGACATTTAAGAAAATATAGTTTAATAATGATTTATGATAAATTAGAGTTGGTCATTTGTTGCATGTCACTTGAAACCTCCCTGCTACAACATTTTTAAAAAGTAGACATTTTTCCATGTGCTAATTTTAGCAAATATGACTGAATTACTCTACATAAGTCAGCATATTAAATTATTTGTAATACTTTATTATAAATTAATGACTCAGCACATCATCAATTCACATACGTGGTTCACATACCAGTGGCTACATATATATATATATATGTGTATTTATTTTATTTTTTTATTTTTTGGCAAGTCACCCTTTTCATTGGCAAGTCAAATCCATCTAGCTCTTTTTAAAAATATTTTTTCTAGGTTGTTCTTTATCCTGATTGCCTATACATTTTGTCCTAGATCTCCCAGGAACTGCTTTCTGTATAAAGATGAAGCTTTGTTACTTTCCTGCTTAAAATGCTTTAATGAATTCCTAACACCAACAGAATAAATATTTACTCCATCACATTGCCCAAAATATTTTTTTTATTTAATAAACTCATTTTTTTCAGGTCTCTATTTCTCTTTCCTCCTCTTTTCATTTTAACTGAGATATAATTCATACACCATAAAATTCACCCCATTAAAATGTACAATTCATTTTTTTAGCATATTCAAAGTTATACAACCATCCCTTCTATGTAATTCCAGGATACGTTATCCCCAAAAAGAAACCCAGGAATCATTATTAATAGCTGTTCCCAATTCCTCTCTCACTTGCCCAACCCTTGACAACTGCAGACAGTCCCCACCTACAATGATTTGTATAAAATTGTTCTACTTTCAATGGCACAAAACAATATATATTTGATAAAACCAAATTTTAAGGATCATACAATCATGCTGTTTTTCACTTTCAGTGTAGTATTCAATACATTGCATGAGCTATCCAACACTTCATTGTAAAATAGGCTTTATGCTATATGATTTTGCTCCATATAATCTAAGTTTTCTGAGCACATTTAAGGTAAACTAAGCTAAGCTTTGTTGTATTGGTAAATTATATGCACCAAATCCAGTCTACAGCCATATGACTGTAGACACATCCAATCTCATCAGATGTATCAAATACATATTCAACTTGAGATATTTTCAACATACAATGGGCTTATCAGAATGCAGTCCCATTGTAAGTCAAAGAGTGTCTGTACTATCCTTTAGTCACAGTTTCTGATGGTAAGGCAATAGCATGGAATCTGGCTTAGTCTTGAGGTAGCTAACCAAGTGCCTAAATTAGTTGACATAATGGAATTTGTAATTCCGTAATTCCAAATTCAGAGCTGTCCCTAACCACTACAGTTTCTACTTATGTACAATGGGAAAATTTCCTAGTAGAAACAATAACACAGATATTAGTTAATAAATAGGTACTAGGTTGGGCACAGTGGCTCAAGACTGTAATCCCAGCATTGTGGGAGTCTGAGGTGAGAGGATTGACTGAGCCCATGGGATCGAGACCAGTCTGGGCAACTTGGCGAGACCTCATCTCTACAATAAATAAAAAAAAATTAGCTAGGCATGATGGCACATGCCTGTAATTCCAGTTTCTTGGAAGGCTGAGGCAGAAGGATCGCCTGACTCCAGGAGGTCAAGGCTGTGGTGGCCGGGAGCGTGCCATTGCACTCCAACCAGAGTATCAGAGTGAGACTCTGACTTAAAAAAAATAATTAATAAATAAATAAATACTAAAGGCTTCAGTGATTTATGCCAGTTATTTCTAATCCACACAACAACATGGAGATATACATATAATTAATCCCAATTTTATAGATGAAATAGTAAGATTCAGAATGTTTATAAAATGCCCCATGGTTATGAGCTGGTTATATATGAAGACAGGACTAAAATGCAAGATTGTATGGGTACGTAAATCCAAAAGTAATACATATTTTACAAGTGGTAAAGCACAGATATCTGAGAATAGACCAGTGTGTACAGGATGAAAACTCAATCCTATCCAAATACTCCAAGATACTTACAGTGAGAATCACAAGATAGAAAAACTAATGAAAATATATATTTTATTGAATCAGTCAGCGTTTTAAATGTACATATGTATATGTATACATATGCATCTATATGTGTGTACTAAAATGTACAAACATTGTTAGATTAAATGTAGAGTAGGGTTAGGGAGAGATAGTATTGTGAATTGTCTTGATTTTCTTTGTTTACTGTGCACATTTTACAATAAAACATATTTCTTTTACAAACCAAAGAAAAAAGGATTAAAATAATTCCAGTTTTTAAATTTATAAAGTTAATAGAAATAGAATTTTATAAACAAAGCAACTACTTAGCTTATGAAATATTTGTTAACATTTATAAGAAAAGTAAATATTTACATCATACATTCAAATTACTTACTAAGAAATTTACAATTTAAAACAAAGAAACGAAAATTCCTAAATATAAGTTAGCATACCCAGAGTCATCAAATTAGACATAATCTCAAGTGTGGCAATTTCCATTTATTTCTAAGACTTCCACTTATCTCTTCTAGTAGAGCATATTGATATATAAAACATTCTTGGTATGTTATAAATTTTACCATAGACATTCAATAAATTTTAGTATATCCTATCAATGAAAGGTTAATAAAAAGATAACTCGTTTTAAAAAGATTTATTCAAAATATATAGTGCCTTAAATGAGGCTTAAAGTTTGAACTTAAAGAAAATTTTTACCAGAGAAATACCACAGATAAATGTTTTAAGTCAATAAGTTTAGGGTAGAAAGAACATTTGATTTAGAACCAAAAGATCCCAGGTTTTATTAGTGTCGTTGATAGCATTCATGACATGTTACGCAAAATATGGCACCTTGGCATTTGAGTAAAAACCAGAAGTAGAAAGTTCTCCCTGATCTTCTTTTGCATGTTCTTTTTTTCCCCTAAAGCAAACCATGTAATAAATTTTTAGCGTTCTTCTAAAGTGGATCATAGGAACGTCATGTGAGAGATACCTTTCCTGTACTCAAAGGAAAGAAATGTCCTCATATCTGAAGATACAGGAATACAAACAAAATCTTGAACAAAAAGATAAGCTTCCACTGGTTTATTATAATTAGATCCTGACTTCTTTAGTTAGTCATACTTCTCCATAGTTACATACTTCTTCATCAAATCCAGCATAAAAAATACACAGGTTTTCTTGTTTCTTTGTGTCTTAACTTCTAAGTTACATAAATTTTACATTAAACAATGGTGTATGCTTTTATCTTGTTTTTGTCTTTTATCATAGAGATCTCAGTCATCAGTCTCACGATGAGTGAGAAAAAGATATGACTTTCTTTCCCTTGCCTCCTGTTATTATATTATTTTAAAGTTAACCCACCTAAGTAATCACTGCTTATCTTGTATTGCTGGTGTTAAAGAGTCAGCTGTCAATCTTTGAAACAAGCATGTCTTTATTAATACATGCTTTTAAAACTTTCTCTTTGACTTTAGTTTTCAGACCTTTATTATTATATAAATAGATTTTTTATTTGTTTTTGTTTTGCATTTGTTTTTGAAGATCCATGAGTCTTTTGAATCTGTGGCTGGGTATTGCCAGTTTTTAAAATATTTCAGCCATTATCACTTCCAATATTTCTTCTTCTCTATGTATTCTTCTCTTTACCTTGTACTTCAATTATGCATGTGTTATTCCTTGTTACTTTGTTTCTGATATAGATCATATCTTGTAATTTGCCATTATTTTTTCTCTGTTTCAGTCAGGCAATTTTCTTCTGACATATTACAGTTTTCAGCAATTATTCTTTCAGCGGACGCTCATCTGCTGGTAAATCCTTTATTTCTGTTTAATTTTCATTTTTTGACTATGTTTTTTTTTGCTTATCATTAATCACAACTTCTTAACAGTCATTGTCTGATTATTATTTGACTCTCTGGTTATTCTCTTTTTATTCTCTCTTTTGTTTTTCTATCAATATTCGATCAGTCCTTTCTTGTATTCTTCATTACTTTTTAAAAAACGTGTATGGTAGACATTGTGGTTTAAATACTGCAAAGAAAAGCTGATTACCTGTATGATGTTATTTCTCTCAAAAGTGTTTAATGTTTCCTCATACAAGACAGATAGTCTTGGGTTGGATCATATTAATTGTCAGGTACTTCAGAGATTCAAAGTGGCTTATTTATTCCTAAGATGCTGCCTTTCAGGGGCCTATCCAAAACACTGCATTATCGTTACAGCCTTCCCTCCTTGTCAAACTCTAAATTTCAACTTTTATTCACTCAGTCAAGTGAAATTGTCAAAGTTCTTCTGAACCTCTCAGGCTTCAAGCAGTACTATCAAAAGTCACATTTCACAGGTGAAAAAAAATGATGTCAAACATCAGACTCAGTTCCTGTGTTTTTCTTCTCTCGTTATCTTGGACCTACAGGCTCTTGCTTTGTTGATAGTTTGACATTTTAAAACAAATTTTGAAAATTTTTTTTTCTGATTTTCTGGTTGTTATCAACTGAAGACTTGATTGAGAGAAGTTAGTGTGCCATAACTGAAATAAATTTTGTTGTTGTGTTTGAATAGACAAAAGAAATATGCCTTCTTCATTCACCACTTTACACATTGGGGCTTAACATAAGTAGGTAACCTTTCTAAAGGCATTTGGGTTTATTATCCTTGAAAGGGCAAAATCATTAAATTAAATATGTGGGTACTTAAGCAGAGCTCTGCAAAATAGCTATACAAGACCTCATCTTGGGGGTAAGAAGAAGATAGAAACATGCATAAGGAGGCTGGGCACTGTAATGGCTAAGTTAATAAAGTTTTCTTAATAAAGTCAAATTCGTCTAATGAAATCAAATATAAGGCATTTCCATGATGGTAAGATCAGGGTATTAACATACTTACTAGGAGATAGTAAGTCCTGTGGCAAGTCACCAATATACAAAGAATGAATCCAAGCATAGGGAACAGAAAATCCCAAGCTACAGTGTGCAACCTCAGATATGATTCTGTAAGGAATCATGGATCCATTTGTGAAAGTTGTCAGGATCCAAATGAAGTCACCTGACAAAAACGAATGACAATAACAAAAATTCTTGACAAAATGAGCTCTGGAATATCATGAGGTGAAGGCTTCTCATGCATAAATGCCTGATACCAAAAACTATCACAGAAGACTGCACAAGCCACAGCTTTGCCAAAGGCCATTGCAACCTGCACAAAAATATTTCTGTGAGGACGTCTGCCTAGCAACTTTCTGTTCAACTTTTGACTCATTTCACCTTTGTTATTTATCCTTGTAGTCAAACACAATAATTTCAAAATAAGTATGTTATCCTCCTCATTTTTAACCTTTGTCTTCCTTAATCCCCCTGAATACACATATAGTTTACTACAAGTGTATTCTCATTGCAATGCCCCATTCTAGAATAAGTATTATTTTCCTTTAGAGACTCTACCTCTGGTTATGGAGGTGGACATATTTGATGAACAGAAAAGAAATGTGAGCTATTCTAGGCAGCAGCTCAACTTGAAGTCAAGTTGGTTGCAACAGAAAGAGAAATTCTTCTAAGACAGAGGATAACACACCAGCCCTTGTAAATAGGGTTGACAAACTAAATGCTGAAATTTATTTAGAATTGAGTATACAGGTAGGAGAGATTGCCGGTTCTAACACAGAGTATTTGAATGATGGGAGAGAGCAAAAGCACTACACATGAATATTGACAACACATATTTTGTTTTCAAAAAAAAGTAATGACAAATAAAATAAAACAATAAAAGCCCTACAGAGGTGATAGTTCCTCCTGTTCTGAAGCAGAGTAAACTGGAAAAATGCGCAAAGCTGACAAGTCAAACATTAGGTAAACGTGTTGAGGAAAAGAAGTCACTGTTCAACAGAGAAACTGCTGGAAAAGAACAGTAATAGTGATTAAAAATCCCCAATCCAGATTTTGTGATAACAGACACTGAGCTTTCTTGTATTGTTATAATAGTTTTTAGCTTTTGTTCTGTGTTTTGACAATCCTTTAACATTTTAAACTTTATTTCTGCAACAAGTTCACATCACTGTCACATTGAAATGGCTTCAGTAAGCTTTATTGTTTATACATAAAAGCAGACTTCATATCATAACAATATTCTAACCCAGCTAACAGCTACTTTTCTACTGTCTGTCTTGTATTGACACATATTAAACCACATGCCTAATGGAAGGACACAGTATTAACTACATGCCTAAACTCTGTCATGTTTATTTCTGCATGCCTATATACCCTTTCACCACCATGGATATATGGGCAGTGCTCAAGACTTGTTTATTGTTAAGAAATTGGGTAACTCTATACGAAGTCATTGTGGGCAGGCTTAGGCAAGTCTTCAGGCCAGTATGGGACAAGAGCAACAGGGCATATCAATAGCTCAAATAGAAAATAATCAAATGTAGCTATGAATTATTAGTTTCTAATCAAGAGTAACACTGTTATTTATATACTCCCATCCAAAGAATGATCCTCTCCTATTGAGTAAGATTCTTCCTTACCTCCATCTAGTAAGCCAGAGCATGCAAATGACTCTGGCAATTAATGGCAACAGATGTTGCAGCCAGATGGCCCTTAACTTGAAAATAGTTAACTTGTGCTCAGGTGGTTATATTTCTGTAAAATTGCTCTATATTCTTTCCCTTTTTTGTTGTTGTTAAATTCAGTAATTAGTAGGCAGCTAAATGCTTTATGATATTAATTTCATTAAGGTAGCTTTAATGAAAAATAAAAAGATAAATGTCTGTATTTATGATGCTTTAGTATAATTTAAACAATTTAGTCCAAGGCTTCAAACTTCAAGTCCTATGGTTGACCTTGCAAAACCAAATTTATTAAGAAAGATCAAATACTGATTACTGAGTATCTCCACACAATATTTTATTGGATACATTCCATTGCCTAGAAAGTACAGAAACAAATTTAAATTTTGAAATGGACAGATAAACTTGGTAATGAAAATTTTATGGTTATTAAACATATAAAGAAAGATTGCAGTGATATGAAGTAAATGCTACATCGTAAACACTTTAAGGTTACTTTCTCCATAAGACACATAGAAGTAACACTGCAAGAGCACCCTGAAGCACTATTTCAACAAACATAACGTTATCAGTAGAAAGAAACGATAGCAGGCCAGAAAGTCATTTCAATTGAAGCTGGTTTCTCGTTCTGAAGAAAACAGCAGGCTGAACACAAGGCTAAGAGGAAAGCTATTCCTGTTGGCTATACCCACTGATTCTTTGAAATAACTGCTGCTTACACATCAGTAAGAGTATTATAAACACGGGAAGTAAGACATTAAACAATGACAACTTTGAATACAGAAAACAACATTCTCTTGGCTGATTAACCTGTAAAGCAATCTATATGAAGGTTTATAAAAATTTTTTCTTTAAGTACGTTATTTATTACTTTAAAAGATTATAAATTTAAGTAAATACTTTGCAAAGAATACCAGAATTACTTTATTTTTTAATTACTTTATTTGGTCCAAGATCTCAGCTTTTCTCTTGCAAAAATACAAATAATGGCACAACAGTGTAGTAGAAGAGCAGTGGACTTCAAATTAAGTTTCCGGACAAGGGGTTATAGCTGCCAACCAGGTGTCATTACATTCATTTTATGAATGAGGAAAAGAATTTCACTATTCTTTCTTGAAAGAAAAAATAAATGAGGGTTAGAACAAGTTGGGGACAATATGTTCTTGAATTTCTGGGTCTTTCAAATTGTCTTACACCAATCAATTGTATACATTCCATGACATAAAGACAAAGATCCTTATGCATTGACATTTTCACCGACCAATTCAAATCAACTGTACTTGCCATCATCACAAACAGGTTCTTTATTACTAAACCAGATGGATCGATTTAGTCTCTATCTGAATTGATCTCCTATTGTTTTCTTCACAATCTATTTCTTACACATAGAAAAAGATAATGACCTGTTGCTAATGTTTTCTTGGCATCTCACACAGGACTTTTTTCCTTTTCCCCTAACTGCTTCTTCTCAGATGGGTTGCTATGTGGTTGTCAAGATGGACTTTGCTGATGGGATAAAATTGGACCAAAGCTATTAAGAAGGTGAGGATATTAGTTAAGCATGTGTCACAGGAAGAAAAGACCAGAAAGAAGAAACAAAGCAGTGGAATGTCTTTAAGAAGGCATTGGATCTGTACTTTTAAGGAACAGCAAATACATAAGTGTTGCTAGGGCTGAGTTAGGGAGGGGAGGGGAATTATTTTAGAAGATGAAGCAGGGAGATTCTAAGATTATCATAGTTCATAGGGCTTTTGGTATGGCCTTTGACTTTATTCTGAGTGAAATCAGGAGCTATTGAAGAGTTTTGATCATAGGAGTTACATGACTGGTTTTTGTTTTTAAGGTTTACTTTAGCTTTTGTTTAAGAACAGATTTTATAGGGGCAGAGTAAAAACCCTAGTTGGGTTGTCATTGCAACAATGCAGATGAGAGATGATGATCCCTCTACCACAAATGGAGCAGTAGAGGGCATAAGAAATGATATAATTCTAGAAATAGCTTGAAGATGAGGTGTGAGAGCCAAAACATATTCAAAAATGACTTCACACTTTTGGTTTGGGAAACTGGAAAGTTTAATTGACTTCAACTCAGATGGAGAAGACTATGATTAAAATAGATTGCAGTGGCAGTGGATGGTTTGGATCGAGAACAGATCAGAAGTTAAATTGTGGATATGTTGAAGTTAGAATAACTATTAGAAATTCATGTGAAGATGTTGATTCTATTTGTCTAGAATTCAGAATAGAGGTATGGATTAGAGATATTACTTGGAATAAATAGCATATGAATGATAATTAAAGCCACAAGCCTGGATGAAGTAAACAGAAATGTTGAGAAGAGGAAATTAAGAAAAGGGTCAAGAACAGAGAAACACTGACATTAGGAGGTGAGAGGAAAAAGAAACAATACAGGAAAATTTTAAAAAGTAATCAATGAGACAGGAGAAAGCAAAAGAACATGTGTTCCTGGTAGCCAAATGAAGAAATAGAAAAAAAGAGAAGCCGAAACCAACTATATCAAGTACTGTTGACTGGTCTAGTAAAGCAGAAACTTAAATTTGATCATTTAATTTAGCAACTTGAGGATGAATTATTAGTGGCATTGATGAGAGTAATTTCAATAGAGTTGTATCATGAAAGTTTGATTAGAGTGGTTTAAAGTAGGATGGGAGAAAAGAAATTGAAGACAGAAAGCATAGAACGTTCTTTTCAGGAGTTTTGCTGCAAAGAGCAGAGGGGAAAAGTGATAGCTCTTTGATGAATTGGTGCCTAGCATTTCATTGTTTGGTCTGCAATATGGGGGAAATAACATGAATAAAACCATGTTGTCATATCCCAAATTGCCTCTGTCCACATTATAATGCTCTTGCCTATCTCCTCACCACCTTCCAGATCCTATTCTATGAGTTACGAAACCCTGTTGTCTCTAACTCCTTAATATCATATGAGTCAAGTACTTTCTTTCCCCAAATTCACTATCTGGTGGGAGTCATTTTTCTTTTCTTCTAACACTCCATGAGTATAATCCCTCCCTACACATTCTGCTTTTTCCTCCTCTGATTCAATCTGCAAACCAGCTCTGAGTAATTTATTTTATTGCAATATGAATCTGATTATATTAATTTCACATTCAAAACACTTAAATGACTATTTATCACTTAGAATATAGGTACAAAACATTATATTTTTATAAGAAAAATCTGTATTATTCTACTCACCCTTTGCCAGATAAATCAAATCTTTTTCATTAGATCTTTTCAAATCTGGCTCATGTTTGTTCTTCAGTTCACTTTCTACTTATATTTTTTGAAAGCAATAGGGCAGAGATTTTTCTACTTTGTTCAGGACTGTACCTCAAGAACTTGATATAATGTCTGGTTTGAATTAATTAATTAAAATGGGGAAAAGGATGTCTGGAGAGTGAACTCTACCTTCATGACTTTTGCAATGCCTAACACATGGTGAGTATGCAATGGTGACTAACTTCAATAAATGGAAAGGAGTCCCTCGTATATGTCCACAAGTTCTTCCAAGCTCTGTTTGACTATAGAAAGGACATAAGGCACTAGTTTTCATCCCTGTCTATGTACTATCTCCTCCAACACTCACATACACAACCTGAGAGATCATCTTTGTGTTTACTTTTATTGGCTGTATGATCTAAATTGGAAAATAGAATATACATTAAATCAGAAATGAAAATGAGTTGTAGTAACTATGCCTCCTATGTCCTTGGCTATAAGTATACATATGTTGCTGCTTATGTACTTTTCCACATTGAAGATAAAGTCAGGTTTAATGACTCTAAAATTTGAAATCATTAGTTTTAAAATCTGTACAATAGAAATCAGACTGATATTCACCTCAATTTCATGCAGTAAAACAAGTAGTAAAAGACTGCACCATCATGATATATTTTACTTGGTGCAAATTTTTGTGGTATGATATTGCAAATGAACTTTTTTTATTTTAAGGAAAGAGAATTTGTGAAGGAAGAAGTAGGTGTTACTGTCACACATTTGCATGAATTACAGGTTTGCAGGTAAGGAAGGGAATGTGAGGCGGAAACACTGAGCCTGTCTAGTAATAACTACTTCCACAGATGATTAGGTCTGCTGAAGTCCACACACTGTTTTTGTAGCTCATATATAAAGTAGACACTGGTAGACTTAAAAGCAAGTGGTCATTCTTTACTTAATAAATACATCCCATCTTTTATTTAATATAAATTTACATAATATACAGCAATCTGAAAACCAATGACTTTTTTCCCCTCTCTAACAAGACAACCTTTATTAAGAGATAATTACAAAAACTTCTCAATAGATTTCAGGTTCCAGAGGACAGATGTATAAGCTTACCACAACATTATGTTAGAAAAGATTATAAGTGATATTTATAATAGCATTCTTGGTAGTCAATTGTGAGACTCAATCCCACAAAAGAAATGTAAAATCTTTCTTGTATAGCTTAACGATTGATTGATCACTTTGGTTTATCTGGCACAGAGTTATAACTTACAACCAAAGCAAATGGCTCTATTCAATTTTCAGAGCAGTTGTGTTTCCTTTGGCTACTGGGATGGAATCACAGCAAGGAATTAATTGACATCCTATAGATTTGAAAATACTTGCTTCCACAGATTTAAGATCTAGTACAATAAAGGAAGTTTTAGTAGTATACAATATTTTATTGAATAAAACTTGTTTATGAAGTGGTAAACTTGGAGGTACATACAAGTGCAAATATATTTTTCATTTAAAGGAAATGAGGCATTTAGAGTTAAAAAAAAAAAAAGCAATGGAAAAAGTTTAACCTAGAAAATTGATATAGCTTTTATATTGAAGTTTCTTTGTTTTGGCATGGTTTATGATATTTTCAGACATTTTTATTTAAAGAAAAAAGAAGACAGTGCTCTGCAAATTGTATTGGATAAACAAAAATAAACAAATATAATAGTATTCTGAAAGTTCAAGTTTTAAAGGAATTCAAATTTGTGCTAGAAAATATCCACTCATGCTAGACACAGTGGCTCACACCTGTAATCCCAGGACTTTGGGCCACCCAGGTGGGAGGACTGCTTAAGGTCAGGAGCTTGAGGCCAGTCTAAGCAACATAGTAAGAAAAAATAAAAATTATCCAAACGCAGTGGTCCATGCCTGTAGCTACTTGGGAGGCTGATTCCAGCCTGGGTGACTGAGTAAGATCCTATTTGAAAAAATACAAATAAAAAAAAAGAAAATATCCATTCATTAAGACTGTACCTTTTCATGCAAAGTCATCAAAAATAGGAATGTATAATACATTATTATGTTCTTATGGAATTATCTCTATTTTGAATGTCTTCTTACTGGACAGGGGTTAGTTACACATAGGTTAGCACCTGATATTCTTATTATCACTATTGTAATATATTGTATGTCAATAAATATTTATTAGGTGGGTGAGTGGATGGATAGATAAATTAAAAAACAACAAACTCTCTAACAGAATTTAGATATTTTAAGGACAATATTATATTTGAATCCCAAATACCCAGTTCCCCAGATATCTTCATCTTTTATAGTAGACATTAATTAGAAATATTTTTAACTGAAAGGTTAATTCATCTTTTGAAATTACACTGATTCTCACTTTACAAAGTTATTATCATAACAGTCATTTCCCCGTCCCATGTTAAAGTTCTTCAATTTATTCTAAAGTCAGTTTCTATCAAATTTTTACCTTTACTTTTCCTTCTATACACACTTTATCAGCATATCTTCAGAGATTGCAGGCATATTAAAATGTATTTAGTTTATTTTGTTACACTACTGACAAACTACCCCTTTTAATGAGCAATGTCCAGAAATGTTTAACATAAAGTATGCTCAGGTATGTATTTTTGAACGAATGAATGAATTTTAATCATAAAGTTGAAAAGGTTTATTTTCCAGTTAAAATATGTGCACTGGAATTGTTTATTCAAGTAGGATCCTAGCATTAGAAGCAGGACCATAAGTGGCACAATCTAAGCCAACTAAAATTGTGGCTTATTTTAGAGCAGAAGGAGGTCTTAATTAGTAGTTGGGACAACTCATTCATTTTATAGATGAGGACACTGAGGGCCATATTTATTAAGTTACCTGATCCAAGTCGTCACATGGCTTGATTTTTTTTCACTGGGGAAAAAATAACAACAAAAAAGTCACTCAGGGTGAGATCAGGTGACTAGGAAGAGAGGGGCATGGGGATCATGCCGGTTTTAGTCAAAAACTCTCGAACACTTTGCATGATGCAAGCGGGTGCCTTGTCATGGTGGAAGAACCAATTTGCCACCAAAAAATTCACTGAAGCTGAACACAGCAACCCTAGCTGGTGCACTGATGCTGATGAGCTCCGATGACGCTTACGTAGTGGAGGAAGACTGTACTGCAAGGGGACCACCCTCCAAAAGATAATTCCATTTATTTGGAGGGTCCACCCCCCCAATATATACAAACATATAGTAACTTATACTTATGAGTAGTATTTGAGACTTCATAATGCAGCTCAATCTGTTTCCTCTCTCTGAAAAAACAAAATCAATGCCGTGTTTTTTGAAAGTTCTTTTGTACCAATCTGTAGGTAATTTTTCATAATCTTGTTAAATACACGATTTCATTGTTATTAAAATGTACTTAACATTCGCTTTTCTCATTATAGGTGAAACCTCAAGATATAAAACATCTTCTAGCAATACAATAAAAATCTCTTTTTTAATCCTATTTTGAGTTGTGGTAAACAGGTGACAGGCTCTTCCATCATGATCATGCACGGGCCCACACTGCTGAGTGTTCAGTAGTTTTTGATCAAAAACATCATTATCCGATGCTCCACCCTCCCTATTCATTCAATCTCACCCAGAGCGATTTTTTTGTTATTGTTTGTTTCCCCGCATGAAAAAAGATCTCAAAGGGAAACATTTTGCAATGTGGAAGAGGTAAAACAAAAACCAGCCAAAGCAGGGAAAGATACACAGGGTAAGACAAACGAAAACAGATGTGGATTTCCCTTGACCTCTCTGAGTGTGCCACCCTTCTGGCACCACTACCTGTTCAGCAGCCAAGAAGTGCTCTGAACTCTATCGTTCAGTGATCTTTATGGAAGTTTCATCCTGTAGACGTGATCAATTATTAACTCAATCTCCAGCCCCACTCACCTTCCTGCAGGTTGAAAAGTAAGACAGAATGAAAGTTCTAAGCCTTTAATCATGGCTTGGTTTTTCTGGTAGCCAGTCCCGTCCAGAAATTCACCAAGAGTCAGAGAACAAAAGACATTCTTATCACCCAGAAAATTTCAAGGGATTTGGGGCTCTGTGTCAGGAACCAGAGTCAAACAACCAAATACTAGGACAAATGATGACCCTGGCACCAAGATCACCCAGGAAGTAAAGGTATTTGGCCTTTGCCAGAGGCAAATACCTATTTCTTATTGTAGTACAATATCACCCCCATATTCTTTAATTGCTGATACAATTGCTGAGGATATTAAAGAATCTTGAGATCAAATATTCAGAGATTGAGAGTAAAACTTCCATGGTTATGCTTAGCTATTCATTCCCCACGGTGAAAGCACTCTTCAAGTTTATTTTCAATTTTAACTTTTCTCACAATCACTTAAGAACTTTGCAGATGCTGTTTTCTCAACATGGAATTCACTCGCACTTCTTTGTAATTTACTTAACTTTTCAATCAGTAAAATCAACTATGATGTCAAATAGGCCCTCCCTCACTTTCCACCTTATCTACTTGGTAATAGATCATAATCAGGACATAAATCTGAGGCTAAATTTTAGACACCAATAATTGAAATGGTCTTAATGAGTGAAATATGGTTTGGGTTTGGCATCTCAAATGACTCATTTAGTAGGGAAAAAAAAGACTTTTGTACAGATTTTGTTTTGATGCCTAGAAATTAAAATCTTTAGCATTCTTCCTTAAAACTTTACTTAAAAAGTAAGTAAACCAAGCATAAAACACTAAGAATAGAATACAAACCTCATATTTACCTTTTATTATGAATGGCTTTTAGTGGAATAGAAGGGCACATTTGATTTAGAATAATTTTTATTTCAATGAAATAAAAAAGATATATTCATTTTTGACAAGGAAGATTTTAAAGTACTGGATAGAAAATTACTGAATTATTCAGGGAAATTTTTTATCCAGATAACATACTTTTTATTTTGCCTTAGAATTGTAACATGAGCAAGTAACTCTGGAGATGATACATCAGAAAATAAGTCTTTTCAAAGAATAATGACCTCTGTATAGCTGCCACAAAGAGCCACAGATGACATATCAGTGATTAGAGAAGTCAAAAATGTCACAGGCACCTCAATTACCAATGTCTTTCCTGTTCTCTGCACATCTGACTTTGTTTGAAATATGGAGCTTGTCAATCAAATTGAAAAATTGAAAATATCTGCATTAGGTAGAGATATTTTTAAAGCAGACAATCGACACCACAGTGAGTTACTTTTATAGCATTCTCTATTTTGATTTTACTATTTTGATAACAACTCATAATTTTTGAAAAATCAAACTTTTTTTATTTGTTTGAGGTTTACTCCAAGCAGAAATAAACTACAATTGTATTATTTGCAGGGGAAGAAAAATAGCAGTAAAAAGACATGAAGTTCTACTTGGTCTTGTATAAGTGATCAGAACACATTGCAATTAGTGTTTTATTTTATGCAAACATTTCCCTTTCTCCAGACATAAGTATTGGGGATATTTTGGAGGAATAATCTAAGTGTAGGAATAATCTAATTTAATATTTAAGTTTGAAAAAATAAAATAAATCATACCCTCTAGATGTAAGTACTATAAACTGCAGTCATTCTGAATAATAGTGTTAAACATGGAAACCAAGACAGAAAAGTGAAATTCATGGAAATCGTGTTTAAAAGTACTCTAAAACCAGGCAACTCAAACATTCATTCCCTAAATTATTTTATTTTTCATGTCAGGGATAAAACAAGTAATTTATTTGTTTCATCTATAAAAATACTTAGACCTTCTTAATGCTGATATTCTGTATCCCGGGTGCCTGGTTCTCCTTATTTTACATTCTTTCGGAGCTCAGAGAAGCGGAAATTGTTATAAATGTATCTGTTTTATCTGTTGCGCAGCTCTAAAAACTTAAAATCAGATCAAAACTCAGAATGTAGATTTCTTGTAATCGTGTATATTTCAAAATAACTAAGAGACCAAGTTTTAAATGCCTCCGAATGAAAATGATAAGTAAACAAAGTGATGAATATGAGGTCTGGGGATAGAATAGGAAAGAGTAGAACAGTCCAAAGGGCAGGTTGTGACTGTTGCTGAGATCCTAGGCCATTCACCAAGTGCATGTTGACAGTGAACTGTCTTTTCTGGTCTGAGCTCTTGTTTCCAGAACAGTTGATGAGGTAAGAAAGAGAACAGGATAGGAAACATGATGCAATATTTTTTCCTACTTTGATGTCACAGAATGAACAAACCTGCAGTACTCGGAGTACTCAGACCCAGGGGTTCACAGGAACTTTCTACAGGTGACAGTTTTCTTCCCTAATGATCCCTTATTTGTTTTCCAAATGTCTTCATAATTTTTTTGTTTGTATAGTTGCCTTTCTTTTTCTTTTCATTTTTTTTTCTTTTCTTTCCTTCTTCTCTCTCTTTCTCCCTCCCCCTACTCCCCACCCCCACTAGTCTCACCCTGTTTCCCAGACCAGAATGCCTTGGCAAACTTAGCTACTGCAGTCCCAACCTTCTGGGCTAAGGCCAAACTTCAGCCTCAGCCACCTTCCAAGTAGCCAGAACTACAGGCACATGCCACCACATCTGGTCAATGATTTATTTTACCATAGAGATGAGGTCTCAACCAGTTTGCAGTTTGCCTAGACTGTTCTTAAACCACTGAGCTCAGGCAATTCTCTTTCCCCTCCACCTCCCAAAGTACTGAGATCACAGGTGTGAGTGGCCACACCCAGTTTCTTCATAGGCTTTCTCTGAAAATAGTCAGGGAATAATAGATTAGCCCACCTTAGGTCCCCCTTTTATTTTGCTTGCATGTAGTTTTCTCATTACTACTCCCTTTAACTCAGAGGAGGAATGCTGTTCCCAGGGCATGTGCAGTTTATTCTGCTCTTTTTTGGTCATGCTTCATCCCCTTTTCTTACTACCTTCATTTTGAGTTAATAAGGATGAAAATGTCTACACAATCTCTCTTCCTTTGTTGTCTCCAACACTATAATAACTTTGTGACCCGTGGGCAAACACTTTTGAATCACTGACTTTATGAAATGTATCTCTTCCAAGTAACCCAGATAAATTCCTACCTTGTAATACAAATTATTCCCTTTCTGATCAACATTGTCAACTGAATAAATAAATGTGTGTAACCATCAGTTTATATGTTTACCTTTTATCTGAATCTGTTGAGTATCATATTTAATATAAAATAATTGTATATAATATTGCAAGCAATATATTATGTGTTACATTAACTAGTTATTTTACACATAAATTTATTCTTATAATTTTAATAATGTCAAACATTTGTGTAGATAGCTATAGCTTAGGAAGTTTTTGACATATCTAAGATATTTTATTTTTACAGCCCTGAAGAATCAAGGGTAGGTATTATCATCATCGAAAACTGAGTTTCAGACTGACTTTATGATTTTCTGGCTTATCAAAACTATGGAAGCTTTAACTTACTGTTGATTTAAAGCTTTAACTTACTGTTTCTGGAGGTATGTCTCATTATTTTCCACCAGACAACACTGCAGTGTTTCTAATGGTTGCAGAGTGATGGGAGGTAAGGGTCATACATTATTGTTAATTTTTGCTTATCTCCTTTGTGATGGTGCAAAACCTGAACTTTGAATAAAATTTTATTATTAGGAAGAAGGGAATTAAAACATTTTTCCTTACAAAAGTATTTTAATATTCCTAAACATATTGTGTCTGATAGACTAATTAGAAATTCAATCTCCCTATCTTATACTTAATTAATTACAATATTTAATTAAAATCATGTCTTCTTATTAAAACATGTTGTATTTTGCTATTATTCTTGTCATCATTCCTTTTTACTAATATTATTTTAATGGATAATAATCATATACATTTAGGGAGTACCATGTGATATTTTTATACATGTATGCAATGTGGAACAATTAAGCTGAACTAATTAACACATTCATCACTTTGTTTACTTATCATTTTCATGCTAAGCCATTTAAAACTTGCTCTCTTGGTTATTTTGAAATATACAATACATTCTTTTTGACAATAGTCATCGTGCTATGCAACATATCTCAAAGCTTGTGCCTTCTGTCTATCTAAAATGTTAGACCATCTGAACAACAGCTCTCCGTTTCCTCCCTCTCCATCCACCCAGGCTCTGGCATAAAAACAGACATGTATATGAATGAAGTAGAAAATAAAACTTAGAAGTATGACCACACATTAATAATCGATTTTGACAAAGGTACCAAAAGCACACAATGGGAAAAAGACACTCTCTTCAATAAATTGTATTGGGAAAACTGGCTATCTACATACAGAATATTGAAATTGGATATTTATTTCACACTGTAAACAAAATTCAACTCAAAATGTATTAAAGACTTAACTATAAAAACTGAAACTGTAAAGCTATTTGAAGCGAACATAGATTAAAAGTTTTACAACATTGACTTGGGCAATGACTTTTTTAGTATGACCTTGAAAGCACAGACAACAAAAGCAAAAATAGACAAATGAAGTGGCATCTAACTAAAAAGTATCAGAACAGCAAGGGAAGCAATTAACAAGGAAAAGATACAACCCACAAATTGAGAGAAAATATTTACAAGCTATGAATTTGATAAGAAACTAATATCCAAAATACATAAGGAACTCAAATAATTCAATAGCCATAAAACAACACAATTCAAAAACTTGAAAAGAGCTGACAGGACATTTCTAGAAAAAAAAAGACATTAAAATGTCAAACAGATACATTAAAAAATGCTCAGCATCACTTAGTAGGGAAATGCAAATTAAAACCACAATGAAATATTACCTCACACATGTTAGAATACCTTGTATCAAAAAGCTGAAAAATAAGTGTTGGCGAGAATGTAGAGAAAAGGTAACTCTTGTCCATTGTTGGTAAGAATGCAATTAATACAACTATTATGGAAAGTGATATAGAGATTCCTCAACAAAGTAAAAATTGAACTACCATATAATCCACACCAATTCTGCTTTCAATATATATCCAAAGGAATTGACATCAATATATTTCAGAAATATATGCATCCCATGTTTAACACGGCACTATTCACAAAAGTTAAGATACGGAATCAAACTAAGTGTCCATCAGTGGATGGATGGATGGATAAAGAAAATGTGGTGTATATTCAACAGTAGAATACTATTCAGACTTAAAAAAGGATATCATGTCATTTGCAGCAGTATGTAAGAACCAATAGGACATTATGCTAAGAAAAATCATCTGTGCACAAAAACACAAATACATATGATCTCACTTATCTGTGGAAACTAAAAAAGTTAAACTCATAGAAATACAGAGTAGAATATTATTATTATTATTATTTTTGAGTTGGAGTCTCACTCCATTGCCCAGACTAGAGTGCAGTGGCCGCTCCTGGCCACTGCAGACTCGACCTGCTGGGCTCCGGCAATCCTTCTGCCTCAGCCTTCCGAGTAGCTGGAACTAAAGGTGCGCGCTACCACGCCTGGCTAATTTTTTTGATTTACTGTAGAGATGAGGTCTCACCAAGTTGCCCAGGCGGGTCTCGAACCCACGGGCTCAGGCAATCCACTCACCTCAGCCTCCCAAAGGTGCAGGATTACAGGCTGAGACACCGAGCCCGGCTCAAATAAGTGTTCTTAAATGTAAACTATGACACATAGAAAGAGTTAACAAAGATATTACTAAACATTATTAAACATTAAATAGAACAGTTATAAAATAAGTTATTTCAATTACTTATTTAATATAGTTATTTAATGTTTTCTCTGAATCAGATGCTATTTTAGCAGCTGAAAAATAGCAATAAGCCAAGCTGACAAATATTTGTGTTCTTGTGAGGCTTTCACATTAGCAGGGTAAGACAGACAAAAGTTAAGTGAAATACTTAGTATACCAGAAAGTAATAATTGGACAAAATGAACAATAGACAATGGACAAAAACAAATCAAAACAAAACAGCAGGCTAGAAAGTCATAGTGGTTGGAGAGGTTGAATAAAAATTTCTTAGAAAGCCTCACTGAGAAGATAATATTTCAGACAAAAATTGAAAAAAGGACTAAGCAAATATTATATTTCCTGACACATTCAATGATGGCATTATAAAGGTTTATAGGTACTATCTGTAATTTATATTAACTAGTAAAAATAAAGGATATATACATCTCTACACTTATTTTATTTTATTTTCTCTCTTTTATTTTTTTATATTTATTTATTTTATTATGATATTGTGGGGTACAGTTAAGGGTTAGAATACAGATACGTTTCATTCAGGCACCTTATTAATAAGAGGTGTTTCCCCATCCCCAGACAGATATTTGCTACTGTTAATCCCATCTCTCCCCCCCCATAGTTTCCCACTACTGTCATTCATTTTCTTATAATATTATGTTGGATGTTCAAGGTCCATTATATCAGTGAAAACATGTGATACTCAGATCATTGTTTCTGTGAGAGGTCATTCAGTATTATAGGCTCTAGTTCCATCCAGGTTACTGCGAAATTCATGATTTTGTTCTTTTTTATGACTGTGCAGTATTCTACGTGTATATGTACCACATTTTTTTCATCCAGTCCTCTTTTGATGGGCAGCATGATTGCTTCCAGGTTCTTGCTATTGTGAACAATGCTGCAATAAACATACGTGTGCAGGTATCTTTTTTATAGAGTGATTTGATCCTTCAGGATATATTCCCAGTAGGGGGATTGCGTGGTCATATGGGAGGTTGATATTTAGAGCTTTTAGGATCGCCACACTGCTTTCCACAGAGGTTGCACTAGTTTACACTCCCACCAACAGTGTAGAAGTGTTCCATTTTCATCACACCCTCTCCAGCAGCTGTTATTTTTTGAATTGCTGATAATTGCCATTCTGACTGGAGTTAGGTGGTATCTCAGTGTGGTTTTCATTTGCATCTCTCTGATGGCTAGTGAGGTTGAACATTTCTTCATGTGTCTGTTGGCTGCTCAAATGTCTTCCTTTGTGAAGTGTCTGTTCATATCTTTTGCCCATTTTATAATGGGGTTGTTTGTTTTTTTCTTTTCAGCATGTTTGAGATCCTTGTAGATCCAAGATGTTAGGCCTTTGTCAGACCTGGTGTTGGCGAATATTTTTTCCCAGTCTGTAGGCTGTCTCCCTGCTCTCTTGATAGTTTCTTTGGCTTTGCAGAAGCTTGTCAGTTTAATAAGGTCCCACTTGTCTATCTTCTCTCTTATGGGCTATGGGTTTCGAGTTTTGTTCGGGAATTGGATGCCAGTTCCGATTTCCATGAGGGTATGTCCTTCATTTTCAAAGGTTCTTATGGTTTGAGGTTTTACATTTAGGTCTCTGATCTATTTGGAGTTAATTTAGTGTATGGGAATAGATAGGGGTCCTGTTTCAATCTTCTGCATGTGGTCAGCCAGTTTTCCCAGCACCATTTACTGAGTAGATTCTCCTCTCCCCAGTGGTAGGTGGTGGAGGCTTTGTTGAAGATGAGTTGGTTGAGAAATTGAGGTTTTGCTTTTGGAATGTCTATTCTATTCCATTGATCTATATGCCTGTTCCTATACCAATACCAAGCTGTTTTGATGATTGTAGCTTTATAGTAAAGTTTGAAGTCTGGTAATGTGATACCACCTGCTTTTTTTTTTTTTTTTGCTGAGGATTGTTCTGGCTATTCTTGGACGTTTGTGTTTCCATATGAATTCCTGTGTTGTTTTTTCTAGGTCTGAGAAGAATGTTGCTGGTAATTTGATGGGTATTGCATTGAATTTGTAGATTGCCTTAGATAAGATGGACATCTTCACAATGTTGATTATTCTAATCCATGAGCATGGGATATTTTTCCACTTGTTTGTGTCATCTTTGATTTCTTTGAGCAGTGTTTTGTAGTTTTCATTGTAAAGGTCTTTCACGTCTCTGGTTAGGAAGATGCCAAGGTATTTCATTTTTTTTGTGGCTATTGTGAATGGAATTGTGTTTTTTATTTGGGTTTCTGTTTGTTTATTATTGGTGTAGAGAAATGCGATTGTCTTTCATACATTTATTTTGTATCCTGAGACTTTGCCAAAGGCCTTTATCAGTGTAAGGAGGTTTTTGACAGATTCTCTTGGGTTTTCAAGGCACACAATCATATCGTCTACAAAGAGAGATTACTTGACTTCCTCTTTTTCTATTTGGATACCCCTGATTGCCTTCTCTTCTCTGATTGCTCTAGCCAGGACTTCCAATACTATGTTGAACAGGAGGGGTGAGAGTGGCATCCTTGTCTTGTTCCAGTTTTCAGGGTAATTGGTTCCAATTTTTGTCCATTTAGGAGTATGCTGGCTGTGGGTGTCTCGTAGATGGCTTTTACTGTTTTGAGGTATGTTCCCTGTATGCCTAGATGTTCAAGGATTTTTATCAAGAAAGAGTGCTGGATTTTATCAAAAGTGCTGGATTTTCTGCATCTAATGATATAATCATGTGGTTTTTGTTTTGACATCTGTTGATGTATTTAATTATATTTATGGTTTTATGAATGTTGAACCAGCCTTGCATCCTAGGTATGAAGCCTGCTTGGTCATGATGGATGATTTTTGAGATGTGTTGTTGAATCCAGTTCGCTAGGATTTTGGTGAGAATTTTAGCATCTATGTTCATCAAAGATATTGGCCTGTAGTTCTCTTTCTTTGTTGGATCTTTACCTGGCTTGGGTATCAATGTGATGTTGGCTTCATAAAATGATTTGGGGAGAGTTCCATCCTTTTCAATCACCTTGAATACCTTCAGTAGGATTAGTATCAATTCCTCCTTAAATGTCTTGTAGAATTCTGCTGGAAAGCCATCTGGTCCAGGGCTTTTTTTTGTAGGTAGTTTTCTTATTACATAGTCGATTTCCTTGATTGTTATTGGTCTATTTAGGGTCTCAATTTCTTCTTGTTCCAACCTAGGTACATTGTGTGACGTCAGAAAGTCCTCCATTTCCTTAAGGTTTTCAAGTTTGTTTCCATACAAGTATACATAGAAGTGTCTGATAATCTTTTGTGTTTCTTCAGGGTCAGATATGACTTCATCTTTTGCGTTTCTGATTGTGCTTATTTGTGTTTTTTCTCTTTTTTTCTTGGTCAGTCTAGCTAGGGGACCATCGATCTTGTTTATCCTTTCGAAGAACCAGCTTTTTGTTTCATTGATTTTTTTGTATTATCTTTTTGTCTTCTATGTCCTGGATTTGGGCTTTTATTTTGGTGATCCGGATTCTTCTGCTGAAATTAGGGTTTTTGTGGTCTTTCTTTTCCAGCTTCCTTAGGTGGCTTGTTAGGCTGTTAATTTGTGTTCCTTCCATTTTCTTCACGTGTGTTTGTAGGGATATAAATTCCTCTCTTACTAGAGCTTTTAGGCATCCCAGAGATTTTGGTAAGATGTTTCTTCATTTTCATTTGTTTCCGGGTATCTTTTGATCTCTGTTTTGATTTCATCATTGACCCAGGAGTTGTTTAGCATCATGCTGTTTAGTGTCCATGTCTTTGTGGGTTTTGGGGGGACGTTGGTGGTGTTAATGTTTATTTTTATTCCACTGTGGTCTGAGAAGGTGCATGGTAGAATTTCGGTACTTTTAAATTTGCTTATACTTAATTTATGGCCAATTATGTGGTCAATCTTAGAACCCGTTCCATGCAGTGATGAGTAGAATGCATATTCTGTGGTGTTTAGATGGAGTGTTCTGTAGGTATCAATTAAGTCCATTTGGTACAGAGTCACATTGAGGTTCCAGATCTCCTTGCTGATTTTTTGTCCTGGTGATCTGTCTAAGGTTGTGAATGGGATATTAGTTCTTATAGAGTTGTTGTTCTTCCACTTGGTTTTTTTGTCTTTCTTTTGGTTTGGGGGTTGGTTATGTATATTTTATTCTTTTTCCTGTACTCTTGTGAAGAACATTGTTCTTTTTTCCTTTTCTTTTGTGTTTAGTACTTTCTTAAGTGTTTCATGTAGAGGTGGTTTTGTGACAGCATAAGTTCTTAGGGATTGGATATCTGGGAAAGATTTTAATTCTCCCTCACTGATGAAGCTTAGCTTGGCTGGGTAGGTTATTCTTGGTTGAAATTGTTTATCTTTTAGGACTTTGAAGATAGGGCTCCAAGCTCTCCTAACCTGCAAGGTTTCTGTAGATGAATCTGCTGCTATTCTGATTGGTCTTCCATGGTAAGTGATCTGACCTTTTTCTCTTGCTGCCTTTATGATTTTTTCTTTTATGCTTACTTTGTTTAGGTGAATTATTATATGTCTAAGAGTTGGTCTTCTCATTTGTTGTCTTGCAGGGGTTCTCTGAATCTCTTGTGTTTGGATTTTTGCATCATTGGTTAAATAAGGGAAGTTTTCTTGAATAATCTCATGGAAAGTTTGTTCCAGTGTAGTCTCTGTCTCTCTTTCTGCCTCAGGAAGGCCAATTATTCTTAGGTTCGGTCTCATAAGTAATCACTCATCTCTTGAAGGTTTTGTTCTGTCTTTTTGAGCTTATTTTTTGTGTTTTTAAGAGTTTGGGTTAATTCTATATTTTGGTCCTCAAGTTCTGAGATTCTTTCCTCTGGTTGGGTAATTCTGCTTTCCATGCTTATCGGTTTGTTATTTATTTCATTCAAAGTATTCTTTATTATTGTTATCTCAGATATCAGTACCTTCCTAGTTTCTTTTTGTGTCTCCTCAATTCTTTTTAATCTCTTCATTAATGTCTTGATATCTAGGTTTGTAGTTTGAGACCCTTCATTCTGGGGGCTCTTCATTGTTTGCATTCCAAAGTCAGTTTTCTCAGTGTCTGCCCTCCCATGGGTCTGGGAGAGACCCATACTCGTCTTTTGGTTTTTCTTCATTTGTTAGACTTTTCTCTCTCTCTCCCTTTCCCTCCCCTTCTTTAATTCTGTTTTTGAGGGAAGGTGTGGTTGCTTTTGTTTCACTTCTGGAATATCCTGTTCTTCCTTATGAGGGTCTTCTGGCTTTGTTTACTTTTGAGGTTGGAGTGTGGGCTGCAGACTGTACTTTTTGCAGTTTTGAGGTTTAATTGAGGGGGAAGTTGTGGTTCAGAATGTATATGCTGATTCTAGCATCCACGAACATGTGTATGAGCATACTGGAACCTATTTCCTTCTGCCTTACAATCTGTCCATGCAGCAGTATGTAGTCGTGGTCCCTAGATTAAAAAGGGGGTATAAAAGAGGAAAATAATGGAGGAATGGGGGTCAATAGGAAGTTAGAAAGAGAGAAGAGTGAGAGGGAAAACAGACTTACATACCAACTATCAGATGAGAAAGAGACACAAGGCCGGAAAGAAGTGAAAAAGACACGTAAGAAAGATTCCCTAAAGAATACTGATAGCTACACAGAGGCAGACCAATATCATCATGAAACAGTGTAAGTCAGAAGGCAAATAACAAAAGTGATCAAAATAAACAGTCAAAATGATAAAATAATAAGTCAAAATAAGAGATCAGACTAAAATCACTTCAGCTCTGATCTCTGGCCTCTCCCCTTTGTTTTTCATTGCAGGCAGCTAGATTTACTCACAGTTTGTGTTGTTGTTTTTTTTTTATTCTGTTGACTTGGGGTTGCTTTTGTCTGATTCATCATAGGGGTGGGTCTTTGTCTCCTGTTTAGTGACGTTGCCTTAGGATCCAAGGTGGGGTTTGTTGATAGGTGGGTGGGACAATGGAAGTCTCTGCATGGAGAATGGCTGAGGCAGATTCACTTTTGCAGATCCATTTCTCTCCGCTTGTCTGGGTCCCCAGACTTGGGGTCACGTGCTGAGTTCCTCAGCCAGGGTGGGCCCAGAGCTCCAGAGCTCCAAAGTGCCAAAGGGCAAGCAGTGAGTGGCGAGAGTGACCCTAGCCCCCCCACAGCGTACTTCAGCCAGGAATGGGGCCGGTGTCTCTGAGGGGCGGGCATCCAGAGCCTCCCGGAGTGACCAGCAGCTTGGTGCTGGGTGCTGGGTGCTGGGCAAGAGACAATGTAGCCAGGGAGCAAACTGAGACCCAAGACTCCCACATATGTGGTGGAACAGCAGCAGCATGGGACCAAAGGTCCCCGGGCCTTGGCCCAGCACGGCTGGTGGTGGGCTGTTGCAGTGGCTGCCGAGCTCCAAGATGGCATGGGGTGGGAACAGGGTCCATGCAGGGTTTGGGCGGTGGGCTCCAGCCTGTGGTCTCCTCACAGTTTGGCTCACCACATTGTGCTCCGGCTCCTCGAGGTGCCTCCACCGCACCTTGCAAGCTACAACTCAGATCCCGCAGGTACGCGGCTGCCCTACTGGGAAGCGGGTTTAATAGTGTGGGCTAAGGCCCATCTCTACATTTAAGTGGGCTCATAGAAAAATACAAAGTAGCAATTCTAATTCTAACATTCTTTTTATTCTCAATCTTTTCTGAAAATGGTAGATCAGCAATAAGAACTATAATCTAATGAATGTCTACTATATCAGGCAAAGTTTTTAGGTTTCAAGCTATAGAGACTGACTCAGTCTAATTTCAACAACAACAAAGACTTCTGTAAAGGATATTAATATTTACATAATTTTGTTGATTTTCATAGCTTCAATTACTGACATATTCCATAAGCATTTATTTGCCTATTATATTTCTCAGTCACCATTAAGTAAGATCTCAAACAAGAACTTCCTTTTCTTAGTGCTTTGTTCTGTTTCCATACAGTACCTAAGGCATAGCAGGAACTCAATAAGTATTTATTGAAAAAAAATAGGTTAATGTGTGTGGCTAACTGAAGGCTGGAAAGTCACCTGACAATGAACAAGAATAAAATGTCTCTGGAGATAGTTAGATGAAATAGTCTAGTCATGATCCATCATCAGTAAGAATGTTTTTCCAAATTTTAATAGACTCCTTGTCTTTTTGTTCAATATTCAAATTCAAAGAAGAAATAATACAGCTTGGAATGGCTGTGTGAAATGCTTGGTAGATCGACATTTTAGCTAGATAATATTGTGACTGAAAAATAATCATTTAACTGAAAATCTCTGGAAAGTGACTGAAGGGCATACAGAAAATCAAGAAGTACTTACTCAAGATCATATGCTAAATACTCACAAGAACAGTGAGAGTCCAAACATTTGAATGAAAAGTTGCTATTACCAATTTTCCACTTTTAGCTGCAAGTTTCAAAAACTATATTCCAATGGATTGCAAGCTAAGCCAAGAAAACAGAGGCTGCTTTTCCTCCCGGTTCACAAATGAAGGACTATAGTCCCTTGGAGGGACAAGCAGCCAGCTTCTCTCATTTTACTCACTCTGAACTCTATGTTCTGGAAGCTGTATTCTGGGCATGTGTGTTAGAGAAGACAAGTGTTCTCTTCTCCCACCTTTCTCCCACTCACTAGAAAGAGTCTTTAGGCTGGCAGTGTTACCAAGAATACTGGAATCTCAATTGTCCATAAGCCCAAGTCCTCACTAATAGAGAAAAGGTTCTATAATGAAAGAGGCAAGATGAAAAGTCAAGATATATTACTCCTCCTCAGCTCCCAGTTGTAGAATAGAGGTGTCCCTCCAGAGAAACAGGCTGCCACCCCCACCTCCAGTAAAATACCACAGTGATTCTGCCTAGGTGAGAGGGAAGACAGGAGGACCTGCAGCTCTGTGACTAGGATGAGGAATTTTTGGAGGGAACAGAAGGTAGAGAAACACATGCCTTGGGGCTTTCTGTGAGAGAGAGATAGAGACATAGACATAGATAGAGATAGAGATAGATATAGAGAGAGAGAGAGAGAAAGAGAGAGAGAGAGATCTTAGAGAGCAATTAATAATAAAATAATAGAGAACTAGAATAGAAGGTTAATGGCTTCATGATAACTTCTAACTAGGCAACTGACTGAATATTAAACTATGTTATTAAACCTGTCTAGGTGACTGCTGGGCTTAAATATTAAAAAGCTTAAATATTAAAAATGAGGGAAGAAAAAAGCATGATATCTTAATCTTCAAATTACAAGGGACATAGACTTCATGCAATTTGTGCATCTAAGTAACTAAGCAAATAAATAAACACAAAGTAGCAACATCAATCCTTCATGGGGGGTGGGGAGGAGATCAGATCCAGTGTTGCTAAATTATGCTATACAAAATGCTGTTTTCAACAAAAAATATGGAAATCAAAGAAGCAGAATAACATAACCTTATTTAGAGGAATAAAAGAAGATAAGAGGTAAAACTATCTTTGAGGGTATCCAGTTGTTAGACTTAGTAATTTAAGACTTCCAAACTGGTATTATAAATATGCTCAAATAATTAAAGAAAATTTTGATGACAATGACTCAACAAATAGATTATCATTAAAGTGATGGAAATTTAAGAAATACATATAAATATTCTGAAGTTGAAATATGTAATAACGAAAATGTGAAAATTCATTAAAAATACTCAAAAGTAGAATTGAACTGGTAGAAGGAAGAACTAGCAAACTTGAAAATAGATTATTTCAAAATATTCAATCTGAAGAACAGGGAAAAAATGAAAAAAAAAAATGAACAGAGCCTCAGAGACTTGCAGGACACTATTAATCACACCAATATACATCTAATGGGAAGAAATAACAAAGAGAAAGATGCATAGAAACATTCAAGTAAATAATAACTGAAAACTTCCCAAGCCATAATAAAAAACAAGAATGTAAAGAATGTACACATCCATAAAGGTTAAGAAATTCCAAGTAGAAAATACTTTAAAATACCCATAGATGGACATATTATGGTCAGAATGTTGAAAGTCAATGACAAAGAGAAAATCTTGAAAGCAGCAAGTGAAAAATAAATCAATGTTTATAAATGAACATCAGTAAGATTAACAATTGATTTCTTCTCAGAAACAATGGATGACAGAAGGCAGTGGGATGACTTATTAAAGGTGTTTAAAGAATAGAACTGTTGATCAAATGTTCTACATAAAGCAAAATTACCTGAAACTGAAAGCAAAATACAACATTCAAAACCAAAACTGAAAGAATGTATTGCTACCAGATGTATCTGTCAAGAAATACTAAAGAAAGTTCTCCAGGAAAATGGAAAAGGAACTATACTAGAAAGTTATTTTAATTGATGTGAAGAATGCCGGTAATGGTAACAACAGAGTAACTATTAAATAAAAAGTATTAGCACATGTTTCTTTTTCTTTCTTACTTTGATTTAGAAAGTAGTATCATAAATGATATCTACAAAATTGAATTGGGGGTACTATAGCATATAAAGATATAACATATTTGACAAAAACAACACAAAAGCGTGGAGAAAAGGTAGTTATAGTGGAATAAGGAAGCGACATTCAGATATTAACTCTAGTTCACAGGAATAAAACTATCAGAAATGACATATAATAAGGTTAATTAGAAACAAATAGTAAGGTTAATTAAATGCAATTTTTCTTTTTTTATTTTAAGCAAGTGGGGTACAATTCAGGGTTATGTATAAAAAAGTTGATTTTGTAGATACCCTTGTTGATGAGGTGCACCCCTCTGTCCCCTAGCAGTTTTCCTCAACAGCCAATACCACCACCCCTCCTCTGATGATTTCCCACTACTGCCAATCTATTTCTTATAGTATTATAATTGTTCAAGTTCTGCTTATGAGTGAGAACACATGGTACTCTATTCTTTGTTTTTGTGTGATAGAACATTGAGTATGATTGGCTCTAAATCCATCCAAGTTGTTGTGAAGTTCATATGTTTGTTCTTCTTTATGGCTGCATAATATTCCATTGTGTATATGTACCACTTTTTTTTTTTTAATCCAGTCTAGATTCAATGGGCAACATGGTTGGGTCTATGTTTTTGCTATTGTGAATAGAGCTGCAACAAACATAGGTGTGTAGGTATCCTTTTTGCAGAAGGGTTTGAGTTCCTTCGGGTATATTCCCAATAGGGGAATTGCTGGCTCATATGGAAGGTCAATTTCTAATTCTTTCAGAAATCACCACTCTGTCTTCCAAAGAGATTGTACTAGTTTTCATTCCCACCAGCTGTGTAGAGGTGTTTCTTTTTCTCCACATCCTTGCCAGCATCTATTGCTGTTTGTTTAATTAATGATGGCCATTCTTACTGGGGTTAGTTGATATCTCAATGTGATTTGGTTTGCATTTCTCTGGTGATTGGTGAGGCTGAACACTTTTTCATATGTCTATTGACTGCCCATATGTATATCTTCTTTTGGGAAGTGTCTATTCATGTCATTTGCCCATTTTTATTTTTTATTTTTTTGAGTTGGAGTCTCACTTTGTCACCCAGACTGGAGTGCAGTGGCCGCTCCCGGACACTGCAGCCTCGACCTGCTGGGCTCTGGTGATCCTTCCACCTCAGCCTTCCAAGTAACTGGAACTACAGGTGTGAGCTACCACGCCTGGTTAATTTTTTTAATTTATTTATTTATTGTAGAGGTGAGGTCTCGCCAAGTTACCGAGGCAGGTCTCAAACCTGAGGGCTCAGGCAATCCACTCACTTCAGCCTCCCAAAGCATGGAATTACAGGCTGAGCCACCAAGCCCGGCTAATTTGCCCACTTTTAATGGGACTCATTTTTTTTTTCTCTCTCAGCATGTTTGAGTTCCTTGTATATCCTAGATATTAGGCCTTTGTCAGATATACAGTTGGCAAATATTTTTTTCCCATTCTAGAAGCTGCCTCTTTGCTCTCTTGGTGGTTTCTTTTACTTTGCAGAAGCTATTGAACCAGGCCTGCATCCTGGGTATGAAGCCTACTTGATCATTGTGGATGATTTTTGAGATGTGGTTTTCGACTCAATTTGCAAGAATCTTGTTGAGGATTTTTGCATCAATGCTTATAAAGCATATTGGCCTGCAGTTCTCTTTTCTGTTGGATCTTTACTCGGTCTGGGTATCAGTGTGATATTAGCTTTGTAAAATAATTTGGGGAGAATTCCATCTTTCTCAATTGCATGGAATATTTCAAAAGGATTGGTATCAGCTCCTCTTTTTATGTTTTGTAGAACCTGCTGGAAAGTCATTTTTATAGGTAGTTTTCTTATGACAGAGTCAATTTTCTGGGTTGTTATTAGTCTATTTAGTGTCTCAATGGCTTCTTGTTTCAACCTTGGAAGGTTGTGTGATGTCAGAAAGTCCTCCATTTTATTTATGCTATCAAGTGTGTTTCCATAGATATGCTTAGTAATCTCTGATAATCTTTTGTATTTCTTTGGGTCAGTTGCAATTTGTTCTTTTGTATTTCTGACTGTGTTTATTTGGGCTTTTTCTCTCTTTTCCTTGGTCATTCTGGCTTGAGGTTCATCAATCTTGATAATTCTTTCTAAGAACCAGTTTTTTTTGGTTGATGTTTTCTATGATTTTTTTTTTCCATGTCCTGTTTTGGGCTCTTATGTTAGTGATCTGGGTTCTTCTACAAAAGTTAGGATTTTGGTGGTCTTCTCTTTCAAGCTCCCTTAGTTAAATTGTTTGGCTGTCAACTTGTGATATTTTCATTTCCTTGTGTTCATAGAGATATAAATTTGCCTCTCAGAACTGCTTTCATGGCTTCCCAGAGATTTTCATAAGATGTTTCTTCATTTTCATTTGTTTCCAGGAAGTTTTTAATTTCTGCTTTGATTTCAGTGTTGACCCAGTAGTTTGCATCACAATGTTTAGTGTCCATGTCTTTGTAGACTTTGGGGAAATTCTGTTGGTGTTGATGTTTATTCTTATTCCATTGTGGTCTGAGAAGGTGCCTGGCAATATTTCAACCTTATGGTATTTGTTTATGCTTGATATATGGACAAGGATGTGATAGATCTTGGAGTATGTTCTATGTGGTGTTGAGTAGAATATATATTCTGTGGGTGTTGGGTGGAATAATCTGTAGGTATCCATTAAGTCCATTTGGGTGAGTGTCACACTTAGGCTCTGGATCCCCTTGCTGATATTTTGCCTCAATGCTTTATCTAGGGGTGTCAGTACTCAAGACCCCTGCTATAATAGTGTTAGAATCAATATCTTTTTAGTTTGCTTAGTAGGCACTTTATAAATGCTGGTGCTCCTGTGTTGGATGCATATATGTTTAGGATGGATATTTCTTACTGATGGATTGAACCTTTTATCAATATATAGTGTTCTTTTGAATCTTTTTTAATTTTTGATAGTTTAAAGGTTGTTTTATCTGATATTAAGATCATGACTCCTGTCTTCTTATGTGATTCATTTACCTGGAAACTCATTTTTTGTCCTTTAACTTTGAGTCTGTGTGCATCTCATGTGGTGAGATGAGTTTCCTGGATGCAGCAAATAAATTGGGTCATTGTTCCTTATTCAGTTTGCCATTCTGTGTCTTTTCAGTGGTGCATGTAGTTCATTCACATTCAGGCTGATTATTATCTCACTGTCAGGAGGTTCTTATAAAGTTTTTTCTTTGCTTGTTTTCTTTTGGCTTTGGGTTTGATGTATGTGTGTGTTTTCAAGTTTCTTGTTGTGCTGTATTCTCTGTTGATTTTGTGCTCTGTTGTTCTATTGAGTAGTGTTTGGCCTTTTTTTTTTTTTCTTTCTTCTGTGCTTAATACCTTTTTAAGTGTCTTCTCTAGAACTGGTCTGGGAGCTTCATAATCTCTTAGGGATTTGACATCTGGGAATGATTTTAATTCTCCATCACTGAAGAAGTTGAGCTTGGCTGGGTAGGAAATTTTTGGTTGAAATTGTTTATCTTTGAGGACTTTGAATATTGAACTCCAGTCCCTTCTTGCTTATAGTGTTTCTGGCAATAGGTCTGCTGCTATTCTGATTGATTTTCCCCAGTAAGGAGTCTGATCATTTTCTCCTTCTTCCTTTAGGATTCTTTCTTTTGTGCCTTCTTTGTGTAGGCAAATTACTATGTGTCTAGGGGTTGGTCTTCTCATTTGATGTCTTTGGGGTTTCTCTGTATCTCTTGTGCTTGGCTGGTCACATCTCTGGTAAAATGGGTGAAGTATTCTTGACTTACCTCCTGGAATACTTGCTCCATTTGTTCTTCATTTTCCTTTCTTCTTCTGGGATACCAATCAGGCATAGGTTCAGACTCTTGATATAATCTCACATCTCTTATAGGCTTTATTCTTTCTTTCTGAATCTTCTTTCTATATTTTTCACTGATCAGGTTAATTCCATGTTCTGGTCTTCAAGTTCTGTGATTCTTTCTGCTGCCTGATTGATTCTGCTTTGCATACTTGCCATCTTGTTATTTATTATCTGGATGAAATTTTTTATGGCCAAGATCTCTGTTATAAGTTCTTTCATTGTTGCATCTTGTCTTTCTTGAATCTTATTCACTCTTTCCATCCATTCCCTAATCCCTATTGTATTCTGGGACCAATCTTTGATGACTTTCATTGTTTGGGCTCCAAGGTCTGATTTTTCAGTTTTCTCTTTGTTACACTTGAACTTACCTGTGATCTTTCTTTGGTTTGTCCTCATTTGTGGCAGATCTCTTGTTTTTCTCTTTAGTTCTGTTTTTCAGTGGCAGTGGAAGAGGCTTTCCCATCTGATGTTTGCTCAGTCCGCCATTCTTCCCTGCTATGGGCTCTGGTTTTGTTATATTTTGAAATAGGACTGTAGCTGGGAAGTTTTGTTGTCTCTTGTAGTTTTTGAAAGTTGAATAAGGTAAGAGATGGGGTGCTAGGATTCAGAAACTACTTGCAAATTGCAATGTTCACTGATTGTGGTATGTGTTCTGTGAGACCCACTCCCCACCACCACTCTATATGACTATGCAAAGCAGAAATGAACTCAAAAAACAACTGAAAACACACACTCACACAGACACACACACACACACCCCAAAACAAACTGGAAATACAACAAAGTGAAGCAAAATAAACAACAACAAAAACAAGAAAACAACACACACACACATGCCTAGCACAAAGTGAATGGAGAAGAAAAGCAATAAGACCAGAAAAAAAGAAAGGAATTCAGATTGAATCCTCACATATATATTGACCCACACCTTAAACTATAAAAAATAAAAATTAAAAACCAGATGAACAAAAGAACAACAAATCCACAACAAAATTGAAAGATGAACACTAAGTCATTCACATACACATATAAACAGAAAACAACAAACAAAAGAAGAAAGAAAAAGATAAAGAAAAGAAAAAAATTGGTGGGATACAGATCAAACCCTCATATACACATTCATGCACAAAAGAAAAATACTTACAAAATAGATGAACAAAGGTGAAAAATATTAAAAATTAAAAATTGAAATTAAAAAAATCCTGTCTTCTTGTGGCAGACTCTGTAATTGTTCCTTTAATCTGATCTCCCCTGCATCCCTTTCACCTCTTTCTCTTTTGCCTGTATCTGGAGCACTTAGTCTCTCCCAGCATTTTCATCCCAGGAAGGGTTTTGTTGATTTTAAAAAATGGTGCCCAACTTCTGCATCCCAGGAATCTCTAGGGTCCAAGCCAAGCAGCTGCAGCATCAACTCTGCACCAGGAGGGTCCTGGTAGCTAGCTCCCTAGCCTTCACTCAGCTAGCCACTCACATGCCCACTCACTCACCAGCACATACTCAAAATCTTCCATACACTTACTCACACTGGGCTTTGCATAATCCAACTGGTTCAGTTGCCATCTTCCCAACCTCCCCATTTTCTTTTTTCTTCTCTTAGTTTCTTTAAAAGACTGAAAGTTATATAAAGCAACAATTATAGCACTGCCTTGTTGTCTTTGTAAAATATATTGACAATAATAAAAAAATAAAGCAAGAAGGAGATGTTTAGTGAATTTCAGTGAATAAGTTCCAAGACCTAAATTTCAGTGAATAAGTTCCAAGACCTCCAGTGGATGCCTGAAACCACAGGCAGTACTGAACCTTAACACATATTATATTTTTCCACACATACTTATTATCAAATTTAAGGTATAACAGCAAAACTAGCATGAATTTATTTTTCCTTCTTCACAATTACATACCTAGAAATTTGTTCTTACCCTAAATCTTAACAACCTCCATTTTTAAAACTGTCACCTTTTCATTTCAAGCAAGCACTTTATGACTTCTCTTTGATATATCCAAATTTCCAGCACCACTACTATCATGTTTGGAGCTTTTATTAAGTGAAATTAGGGTTACTTTTGCACAATAATTGCAATACTGCAACAGTCACTCTGGTAACTGATATAGCTAAGTGACTAATGAACAGACAGCATATTAAACACAAATATGCTAGATAAACAAATGATTCATGTCTCAGATGAGATGCAGCAGAATGACACAAGATTTCCTCACATTATTCAGAATAGTACACAATTTGAAATTTATGAATTATTTCCAGAACTTTCTATTTAAAATTTTCAGACCATGGTTGAGCATGAGCAACTAAAACCACAGAAAGTAAAACCATGGATAAGAGGAGACTTTTGTATAGTAAAGAAAATCATCTATACATTACTGTAATTAAGTTAGTATACATCTAAAGTAGAGATGATAACTTGAGATATATGCTATAATTCCTAGATAACCCCGTAAGAAAAAAACCCAAAAACCTAATAAAAAGGAAAATAGAATACAGTTAGCCAACATTAGGTCAGGTGCAGATAGTTGATCTAGCAGATAGTTCAATGTATTTAGCTAGCATGACTAGTTATTAACACAATTTCTTTTTTTCTTTATAGTTTAAAAATTATAGGTAAGAAATTAATAACTAGCTGAGAAATTTATTCTTCAGCTTCTGTTTGATGTCAGATGTGGTGACATGAGTTTTGGTCAATGGACTATAATAAAAAAGTTCAGGTCACTTAGGATTTAGACATAATATCTCCATTTTATTAATTCTTCAGCTGTCTGAATACAGATTTTTCAATAAACCCTATTGCTGCTGTCAAAAAATGAGGAGAAGTTTGAATGTCCCATCATCTTGCAATATCTACCCTTGAATCATATATAAGCGATAGATACACTTCTACTGTATTGGAGTTATTGATATTTTCATATTCAGCCAGTCCTAAATGATATAACTCCTAACTATAGTTTCAATAGATTCTATTATGGTAAAACGATTATTTCCTCAAAGAAAATCAGGATTTAATTTCATAAAAAAAGAATGTTGCCTATGTTAGCATTCTAGATATTAAGTACTGTTCTAAATAATATATGTGTGTGTATATCTTATATGCAAATTTCAGTAATATTATTAAAATTATTTGTGTAATCATCATATTCCAAATTCTATAAGATGATCATTATTATTCTATTTATTAAAAAGAGGAGAAGGAAGCTAAAAATATTTAAGTACATTAAATATTTGACTTTTAACTAAGATCTTTCTAACTCCATAAAACAGCTTTTAACCACTACTTCATCCACTATGGTGTAAATAGCTGTTGATAATTTGAAAAATTCTGGACTTTAAAAATTAGTCATTGTTTAATATTCAGTTTCACTCATTCTTTATAATACCTTTCAAATGACACTTTTCATTATATTAAATTAATCTCTCTAAAATTTTGCTCTCATAGCAAGTGGTTCACTTTTGCCAATAAATTTAATTCCTCCCTCAAAGCTTATCCATTTAATAAAAAGCTGAGTATCAAGACTGATATAGGGAAAGGTTATGGGATAATATGTCCTTTAAATTCACCTGGCAGAATTTCATTAAATATGAGTTATTAGAAACTATACTTTGAACCAAGTTATATCTAAAGATATTGGTCCCCCTAAGCTTTTCACTGTAGATTCATTAACACTTTATGATCCCAGAAAGGTACTGATGCAACACAGGCCAGGCTAAATCATAAAAACTTGATGACCGCCTACCAAAGTTAGTGCAAATACATTTGTCTTTTAAAATATAGTTGTATTATACAAGATATACCTATAAACAAAATAAAAATAAAATAAAATATAGCTGTGTTATATCTTTATTCATGAAGGAAAAGGGTGTGTGGCCTAGGAAGATTGTATCATCAAAACAGAATTTCTGATTCCATCCACTCACGTCAAAGGAACAAACCAACTGGTCCTCCTACAGTTTTCCCCTTCTAAGTTTATGGCAATTCCTTTCTGGAACTCACGGAAAAAGAGAGAAAATTGTGAGTCATCTGGGACTCAACCCTACATTCCCCCCACCAAGAAGTCCTGTTGGAACTGCTTTCAGAATGAGATCTGAGCCTGACCCCTTTCCCACCACCCACTCTGGGGACACTCCCATGGGAGCTTCAGCATCTCTCCTTCTGATCTCTGCAACTGCCTTCTCGCTGCTCTCACCGCTTCCATCCTGGTCCTTCTGTTTATTCTCAATATGACAGCCAGAGCAATCTTTTGAAAATGTGAACTGAAACAATCCAGTTTGTACCACAAGACCTTCCCGTGGCTCTTGCTGTTCCACTTAGAGTGTAATTAAAAGTTTTAAAAATAGTCTTATTGACCTCACACAATCGCCACTCCACCCCCTTTGCTTATTGTGCTTGCAGCAAGCTGTGCTTCTCAAATCCTTCAGGACACTCCTGCTTCTGGGCTTTCTCACTACCAGGACTCTTCTTCCAAAATCTCTCCCACCTATATCCACAACACGCACAAGCTCATGGTCAAGCCTTGGCCCATATATCAAGACCTACCCTAATAATGTATCTAAAATTTGACCCACAGTCAAGGGATGCCCTCTACTGTTAATCCACCTACTCTGTATTTTTCTTTTTCTTTTTCTATACCCCTCCCTTCTATCATATACTTTACTTATTCATTCCGTTTCTGTTAACTACCTCTCTCCACGCTCTGAAAATGAGCTCCAAACACACAAGGGTTTGTTACATGGGTTTTTGCTGAAAATAGTGTCTAGTATACGGTTGACTCTCAGTTCCAATTTGAAAAAGAATGGATGTAATCATTTAAATTGTGGATGTTGTAAGGAGTCATATATTTGTCATAAGAACTTTTGATGTGTTTGAAGAGGACTCGACAATAGCACTCTAATATAATGGCATCTCATTCTAGCATGACCCACAATATCCTGGTGGGTGGTATGCAGCATATGAGGAAGAGAGAGATCACACATGTTGGTCACATATCACTTTGGGGGAGTTTCATGAAAATATCTTAATTTAAACATTCATTGTTTTGATAACTTTCAGTGTTCCATGAAAATTAGAAAGAATATTAACTTCAATCAAATGCCTTAAATTAACTATAAATGAATGCTAAACACTTATACATACATTACTTCATTCTTATAAAAAGTAGATTTATTTATTAATCTCATTTTTAATGCATTTTACCTAAAACACATAACTGAAGCCTTCATGAAGTTTCTATAACTCAAAATTCTATGTTCTTTTCAAAACTCATTCCCATAAGAAAATGACATAAAATTCAGATATCTATATTCAGACATCTATGGTATAAAATAAAGAGAAACCATAATTTTTTTGAATATGATAGTAATAATAAAGTCCTAAATACCACAAGCATATAAAAAGATGAATATTCACAAAATAAGAAACCTCACATACTATTTTAGAAACCAGTTTAGTTAAAATGTTCAGGTAGCATTCTCATTTCTTTTTGGTGATATCTAGCCCCACCAGGATATTCTCTACAAAAGAGTGAGCTTTGAAGTTCACAAAATTTGATTCAACATTGGCATATCAACCTGACTTCAAAGGGATTTACACTGCTGAAGAATTTCACTGAGTTCAAGAAAGAAAGGAGAATCTAAACTTTCTGTGAAATCTAACTTCAGAGTACCTGGTAACTTCAACAAACTTAGATATATCTAATTTTGTCAAAAACCATTTAATGCACACAGAACATTTCTTTTTAATTTCCTGTTTATTGAATATGTATTATTGTGAGACAATAGGAAAATCAAGAAGTTGAGAATTTAGTGTTTTGGAGATAAACTTTGCTGAAACACACATTTAATTCTAGGTAAGAAACAATATTGGAGTAAACTTGTTTTCTCCTGCCCTGTCATATGTGCAGCACTGGTTTATCCATCTCAACTTTACTTTCCTTGCAAAAGAGTTCTCTCAAACTCCATTTATTCTTCATGTTAATGAATTTGAAAACCTCTTTTCATTTAACATTTACTGCATTTAATCTTTATTTTATTCTTATCACTTAAGTTTAATACTTAAATCTCTACCCTGAATATTACTTTCTGGAGTTTACATCGGTGTATCTTGCACTTTTATTATTCTCTTTCTTGTGACGATGGCATTCTCCTCCCACCCTGCCCCCAGTGCAGCCCATTCTGCTATTGTTAGAATGTATAGCTATGACGCGCAACTTATCCTACACACCTATTCAAATATTCCACCTGTTTGCAGTGTCTCTTGATATTTTATCATATTTTATCATATTTTATCATCTTCAGACTCACCTACATGAATGAATAATTCATTTGTATCCCCAAAGTCAATTCTTATCTCTAATTCAGTGGGAAAAAATTATTTAATTATTTTGAGTCAAACTATTAGAATGGATTATTAACAAAACCTTTCTTATCATGGGTAATATCTACACAAGGTGAGCAGAAGGTGATGAAACTAAATTTATAATCACTACGAAAGTCTATGATCTTGAAAGTTGACACTCTATCATTAATAAAAATGCATATACTTAGTAATGTACAAAATTCTCTTATATGCATTATTTCTTTTAACACTAATAACAAACCTATTGATTTTCAGATTTAAGTAAATGAGGTATTTGAAAGGTATTACTTGGTGAGAAGTTTGAGATTGATATCCAGTAATATAAATTTTAATGATACCTACATTTTCTTCAGCTATTTTAATAGGCGAAGCAATGTGTGAACCTACAAGAAAATGCTATTATTATCCTAATTTTGTTAATGAGTACATCAAGATGTAGAGAGATTAAATTACTCATCCATGATCACAGAGTCAAATTCAAATCTTCTTTCTCCAGAACCGAAACTAACTACTACACTTATTAGAAGTTAGAACTGAAAGATAACTTAGAAATCTCTCCTCTTACAGATGAGGAAGTTGAGGCAGAAATACTTTTCTGCCCAAAGGCACCAAACTCTTGGAGAGAACACACCCTTCAAGCTTCTGTGCTCTACCCTGGAGACCTCAACCTTCAGCAGATGCTGCCCACTGCCACCATCAGAGAAACCCACCTCTGTACTTCCTTTAAAGGATCAGAGTTGGCTAACTGCTCATTTCTGGTAGCTAGATAAGTCTACTTTCACTGAAAATGAAACTCTAGATTGCTTTGTGACCATAGAAAATGGGGGTGGAGGAGTGGGAATGTGAGATCTTAGAAACTGGGGCTGGGTTACTCTGGATGAGAGTGGAATAAATAAATGTACTGGGCATATTGATGCCTCACCTTGATTGATGATGTTTAAAAGTTTTAGCAAAACCATTTGTGACTCCTGAGAGCCAATACTTCTTCATATCAAGGATGGGTTATAATACCTAGAGGAAATATGATATTAATTCTGATGCAAAGTTTAGATTTTGATTGGGAAAGACCAAATTTCCTACAAGGTACTCACACCCCTTTTTGTCTCCCATGTTTGCTTCTGAAACTCCCTGGCATCACTCTGTTCATCTTTAAAAATACCATTATTGCATAAATAAACTTGAACCTGTTCAATAAAATGTTGAAATGAAAAATTGAAACATTTACTTTATATGAGGTTAAGTGATTGCATTGTGTATATTTGATTCTAAGGAAACAGAAGGTGAAAAAGACATCACTCCCACCCAAGATGGCTTAAATTTCAATGAGTGATAAATACATAAATAGAATATTTCAATATAATGTGGTAACTTGCACAAAAAGTCATTTTGTTTTGGAAAAGAAATAAGACAAAAATTAATTAATGTATAGTGCTTTATTTTTAAGCAAAATATAGACTTCTAAAGAATATAGCTTAAAGAAAATTGATAAAAATAAATTCATTAAACAAGAAAATAATTTAGATATGGTTTTGGAAAAACACAAACATATACAATAGGGCTAATTAAGCTGCTTATCTTATAAATTTTAGACTCCAAATTTTCTACATAAAACTATCAGTAGCAAAGACAGGTGATGATCAGACATGCTGCTTTCCCTATTGAGTGCATCATTAGACTACATTTTCTTGCTTTTCTTTCAGTTAGACTTGACAGTAACTGAGTTTCAGCCAATAAAAAGTGACAAGAAACAATGAAGACTGCTTCAACATATAACCACAGAGACCTCCTGTTTATAAATCCTGCATGCTCTTTCTCATCCCAGCTCCAGCTCCAGATGAGTGTAGTGTCTAGGGAAATAGGGGAACAATTTATTGGAGGACTTGAGATCCTAAGTCACTAAGTAGACAAGAGTCCCTCAGTGAGCAGGAACACCTTTTATGGCTTTTAAATGAGAAAGAAATAACCTTCAGTATTGGTTGGACCATGATAATTTAGGGGTTCAGGTGATATCATTCTTCTAATATGCTATAACTTTTTTTATCAACTGAAATATAAACACTACCCTCAATTTTGTTGAGTTGTGCATGAGTTAATTGAGCATGATTTACGGAATCACAAAATTTTAGAGCATAGAAAAATAACCTTCAGTAATGGTGGGGCCATTATAATTTAGGGGTTCAGGTGGCATTCTTCTAATATACCAGAACTTTAAAAAACTGAAATAAAAGCACTACCCTTAATTTTTTGTCATACATGGATTAATTGAGCATGACTTATAGAATCATAGAATTTTAGAGCATAGATTATAGAGAATAATAGCCATAGGACATTAGGCATAATTGAGTCCAACAGCCTCATTTTAAAGATAAGGAAATTGATTCAAATTACAAAGAGTAATTTCAAGACTTTCTCTTTGATCCCTCACCTGTAGAGTTGCTAACTGCCTCTGCAGTTGCTACCTTTCTTTTCTCTTTTTATCTTTTCAGTTGTCTCATTAACAACTTTGTACCTAGTTAGTAATTGCTCATATTAAATTCTCATTGTTCAAATAACTGGCATGGAGTCTTTCTTCTCACTGAACCCTGGTGTAAACACAGAAGGTCTTTATCCTTTTTTGATGAATGAAATAAACATCGCTGTGAAGTGAATTATGACTGATCCTGATAGTCTCTTCTGGAATTGACTGAGAAAGAGGGGGTCCATGTTGCAGTAGTCTCAAATGCTTCCTTCAACATCAGGTCATGGATTAAACATGCATGGCATAAGGGTCGTTCCAGGAGGCTCTGATTCTCTTGCTTAGTTTTGTTTTATGTCAGAATATACGTGGGTGCTTTAGTGAAACTGAGAATGATCAACTCATGCCATGGTCATTTTATGGTTATCTTAAACAAAAGAGGTTTCCAAAAACTATAGATTCAAACCATAAATATTGTGTCCTTCTATCTTTGATTTTCTCCTCCTAAGAATTATTTAAAACAGTTAGCCAGATGATATTAAAGAATATATATATTTACTAAACCTTAATTTTTCATTTTATATTGCCAAGGTATTCTAGATTTCTTTTATTAATATATGTTGTTCTTTAATGAGGGATGTGGGATAAACCCATCTGTGTATCCTGGTCCTTGCATTTAACTGAAAATTCTTAACTACACTTAAACTCTTCTTCAAAACCAAGTCAGACTATGTATTACTTGTATTTTCAGAGAGATCCATTCACCCTATATCCACTGCAAGACGTATTACCTATTTCTTTTTATCCAGACCTGACTTCTTTTCCTGTATACCCGACCCTGCAAATTCATTGCACGAGTGTCTATGCCTCTCATACACAGCCTCTGATTTTTCCCTCCACGGTGTTCACAACACGCATTTTACTCAGTTTACTTTTGGATTAGAAAAGTTCCATGAACTAGTTCAGAGATTCAAACCACTTTCCCATATTACCAAAAATATAGATAATATTTCACTTCTTAAATAAAATAATAAGGCATATATCTTTGCTATAGTAGTTCACGAGATCTGCTTCGAACTGTTCCATTTTCAGGAGTGGTCTTCCCTTCCCTGTAGACGTCTTACCCATTTTTCCTGCATACCTAGAAGTACTCTGAAGGACATTCTGTGAAGATGACAGACAACAGAGTTAGCTGCTTCTCCCAGTTCTGCCTCCTAGGACTGCAAGACTGTTTTTGGATGCACTACTTAATCCTTGGTTGGAAAATTCTCAAGGATTTATAAAGTATTTTTGCCTTTCACAAGAGATGTAACTAGCTGACTGTCCAGAAGCCTAGATGTAGTTTTACAAATTCAGAAGATTGAGTCACTTCTTGCAGGCCAGCAGATGCTCTCAGGGGTTCAGACCTATCAAAGGCAGACATTTGTTAACAGTTCACTCAATGTGAGGTATCTGTTAATCAAAACTGACAGTTAGTGGCACTAAACAGAATTAAAATTTGAGTCCCTTTAAAAGCAATTTCACAGTCTAATAGGAGAAGAGGAAGTTAGAGAGAATCAAAGCATGTGAAGAACTGAATAAGCCACTGCTACTTTGAAGACTGAAAAGGCCATATGAGATGAAGAGGCCTTCCAGAGATACAGTGGAGCCCAGTTGACAGCTAACAAGGGAACATGTTCTCAGTTCTATACCACAAGGGAATAACTTCTGCCAACATCCTGAAGAACTTAGAAAGTGATTCTTCACCCAGGTTGAATAACTTCTGCCAGCATCCTGAAGAACTTAGAAGGTGATTCTTCACTCAGGTTGACAGAAATGAGCCCAGTCCTGTAGATACTTTGATTTTGGTCTCATAACACTTGAAACAGAGAACCCAGGTTAAGCCCACTTGAAATTTGACCAACAGAACTATGTGATTAAAAAAATGGTTGTTGTTTTAAACTGCTAAGTGTTGGTAGTTTGTTGCATACCATTAGAAAAACAATAAAGCATTATGTCAGGGTCTATTGCCATGAAAAAATAAGAAATGAGATTTCTTATCTTTGTATTTACATTTGACTCACGATTTTTTTAGAAATTCATTTTTTTAGAAAATTAATATAGCTGAGATGGTTCCAACTTATAAATGCACTACTTTTAATTTGAAAATTAATGTTACATAACTTGACATGGTCTTTTAGTTTATGTGTTTTGGTGATTTTTTTCCTCAACATAACTTGCCATAAGGACAACAATGAACTCAGCAAATCTGACATAACTCAAACCTTCTGATAGTGTTTTAAACTCAAAGTAGATATCTATACCATGAAATGTTACTCAGCAATTAAAGTCATAAACAATTTATTCACACAACAACTTGGATGACTCTCAAGGAAAATACGCTGGGTGGGGAAAAACGCAATAAAAAGTTACATATTATATGATTCAATTTATATCATATTATTGAAATACCAAAATCACAGAAATGAAAAATAGATTAATGGTTTCCAGGACTTAGAAAAAGGGAGAGAGGGACAAGGGGAGGTGTGAGTGGGTATGGTGATAGGATCCACATGAATATTCCTATTGGTGATGGAACTGTTTAGTATTTTGATTGTGATTGTGGATATAGGAACCTATACATGTAACAACATTATGCAGAAACAAATACACACACACATACACACGCACACACACACACACATATTCACAATGACATTCTCAAACCTGTCAGAGTAAAGCATATCGAGAAACAATGAGTTAGTCTTGAAAATATATACTTGATAAAACATAATCAATAAATGAATTAAAATTAAAAAATTAATAATGCTGCTTGAAATGAATGAAACTCAAGACCAATATCTTAATCCAAATATCTCAGAAACAGAGAGTTAAATACCGAATGCTCTCATTTAAAAGTGGGAGCTAAACAATGTGCACACATGAATAAAGAGTGTAGAATAATTTTTATTTTTTTTATTTTTTTATTTTTTTATTTTTTTTTTCATTAATCAGTATTTTTTATTATGGTTTTGTGGGGTACAGTTAAGGGTTAGGTGTACAATGACGTTTCATTCAGGCACCCTGTAGATAAGAAGTGTTTTCCCATCCCCCGACAGATATTTGCTACTGTTAATCCCATCCCCCTTCCCCCCATAGTTTCCCAGTACCATCAGTCATTTTCTCATAGTATTGCATTGGATGTTCAAGGTCCATTATATGAGTGAGAACATGTGATATTTGGATTTTTGTTTTTGTGAGAGGTCACTCAGTATTATAGACTCTAGTTCCATCCAGGTTGCAGCGAAATTCATGATTTTGTTCTTTTTTATGGCTGCGTAGTATTCCATCGTGTATATGTACCACATTTTTTAATCCAGTCCTCTTTTGATGGGCAGCATGGTTGTTTCCATGTTCTTGCTATTGTGAACAATGCTGCAATAAACATACGTGTGCAGGTATCTTTTTTATAGAGTGATTTGTGTTCTTCAGGGTATATTCCCAGTAGGGGGATTGCAGGGTCATATGGAAGGTCAATTTTTAGAGCTTTTAGGAATCGCCACACTGCTTTCCACAGAGGTTGCACTAGTTTACACTCCCACCAACAGTGTAGAAGTGTTCCCTTTTCGCCACACCCTCTCCAGTAGCTGTTATTTTTTGAGTTGTTGATAATTGCCATCTGACTGGAGTTAGGTGGTATCTCAGTGTGGTTTGATTTGCATCTCCCTGATGATTAGTGAGGTTGAGCATTTCTTCATGTGTTTGTTGGCTGCTCGAATGTCTTCTTTTGTGAAGTGTCTGTTCATGTCTTTTGCCCATTTTATAATGGGGTTGTTTGTTTTCTTCTTTTCAGTACGTTTCAGTTCCTTGTAGATCCAGGATGTTAAGCCTTTGTCAGACCTAGAGTTGGCAAATACTTTTTCCCAGTCTGTAGGCTGTCTCCCTGCTCTCTTGATGGTTTCTTTGGCTTTGCAGAAGCTTGTCAGTTTAATAAGGTCCCATTTGTCTATCTTCTCTCTTAAGTCCTGTGGGTTTCGGGTTTTGTACAGGAATTGGATGCCAGTTCCGATTTCCATGAGAGTATTTCCTTCCTTTTCTAAGGTTCTTATGATTTGAGGTTTTACATTTAGGTCTCTGATCCATTTGGAGTTAACCTTTGTGCATGGGGATAGATAGGGGTCCTGTTTCAATCTTCTGCATGTGGTCAGCCAATTTTCCCAGCACCATTTACTGAATAGGTTCTCCTCTCCCCATTGGTAGGTGGTGGGGGCTTTGTCGAAGATGAGTTGGTTGAGAAATTGAGGTTTTGCTTCTGGAATCTCAATTCTGTTCCATTGATCTATATGCCTGTTCCTGTACCAATACCAAGCTGTTTTGATGATTGTAGCTTTATAGTAAAGTTTGAAATCTGGTATTGTGATACCACCTGCTTTGTTTTTTTTGCTGAGGATTGTTCTGGCTATTCTTGGATGTTTGTGTTTCCATATGAATTCCTGTGTTGTTTTTTCTAGGTCTGAGAAGAATGTTGTTGGTAATTTAATGGGTATTGCATTGAATTTGTAGATTGCCTTAGGTAAGATGGACATCTTCACAATGTTGATTCTTCCGATCCATGAGCATGGGATATTTTTCCACTTGTTCATGTCGGCTTTGATTTCTTTGAGCAGTGTTTTGTAATTTTCATTGTAAAGGTCTTTCACGTCTCTGGTTAGGAAGATGCCAAGGTATTTCATTTTTTTTGTGGCTATTGTGAATGGAACTGTGTTTTTTATTTGGGTGTCTGTTTGTTTATTATTGGTGTAGAGAAATGCAATTGTCTTTTGTACATTTATTTTGTATCCTGAGATTTTGCCAAAGGTTTTAATCAATGTAAGGAGGCCTTTGACAGATTCTCTTGGGTTTTCAAGGTACACCATCATATCATCTGCATAGAGAGATAACTTGACTTCCGCTTTTCCTATTTGAATACCTCTGATTGCCTCCTCTTCTCTGATTGCTTTAGCCAGGACTTCCAATACTATGTTGAACAGGAGGGGAGAGAGTGGGCATCCTTGTCTAGTTCCAGTTTTCAGGGGAATTGGTTCCAATTTTTGTCCATTTAGGAGTATGCTGGCTGTGGGTTTCTCGTAGATGGCTTTTACTATTTTGAGGTATGTTCCCCGTATGCCTAGATGTTCAAGGGTTTTTATCAAGAAGGGGG
>NW_007256175.1:8885-9692 GCF_000164805.1 Carlito syrichta | reverse complement strand
CATGATCATCATGATATTTTGAGTTTTAATAAGAATACAGTTAACCTTAGAAATTTCATTGTCTCCATTTTCTACTATTGTGGTTTTGGTCTTAGTACATTTGCAGTTTATATTTGGGTTTTATTTTTAGAAGCTTTGTTGCTGATGATCAGCTTTATATATTAGCATCAGAAATTAGAAACTTTCAGCGAAATTAGGATAGATATATAGGACTTTAGAATAGTCATTTTGTTAAGAGATTACAGTCTATAGTTCCAAAAAGTGGCCCACCGTGAACCTTGGACTAGGCCACATCATATAGAGCCCAGTGTGATCTTTGGACCAGGCCACATTCTTTAGGAATTGCTTTAAGCTATAACTAAGAGCTTCCATAGCATTGTGTAAGTAGTATTAGCATAGAATAGAAAGGTAGCAAAGTTTAAGTTAGTCATCACGGGTACTGAGTGAGTTTTAGAAGTTATTGATTATCAGAACATCATTAGGCTCGTAGTTATTGTTGCACCACTTTTGAAGAGCATTAACTAGCAAAGGGAATAATAAGACAATCTTGGGGTTTGTCCTTCCAAATACCTGAGAAAACATCTGGTGGGTTCGAAATGCTCCTCCTGCACCTGGCTTCGCATTCACGTGGAAAGACTTGTGAGACTGTCTTTCTAAAATTTGGGGAAAAATACCTGCTGTAACTTTCAATAAATGGCTTCTGCTCATTTAACTGAACAGTTGTCCACTTTCTTTCTCTTTCTCTCTTTATATATATCCTTCCATCTTTCTTTCTTAAATATCTGTCCCTACAGATTTGCTGACGCC
>NW_007256175.1:0-8320 GCF_000164805.1 Carlito syrichta | reverse complement strand
TAGTGATTGCAGCTCCCAGCAGACCGGCGATTGACCTGACCACTGAGCCAACTTAACTAGTCATCCAGAAAGTGAACCGACAGGTAAGCTGCCTTAACTAGTTGACTGGCGAGCTAGCTGACCCGTAATCTGACTTAACTAGTTGGCTGACTTGTTGTCCTTTGAGTGAGCCAACAAGTTTGTTGACCTGTTGGCTGGTTAGCAAGCTGACTAGTTTGCTGAACAGTTGGCAGGTGAGCAAGTCAACAAGTTAGCTGAACTGATGGAAAGTGAGCAAGCCCACTAGTTAGCTGACCAGATAGCTGAGTTGCTAGCCGACTAGTTAGCTAAGTACCTAGTTGATTTGCTAACTGACTTGACTTGCTAGCTGAAAAGATAGCTGGCTATCTAGCAGACATAACTAGCTAGCAAACAAGCTAACTAGCTCTCTAGCTTGCTGACCTAACTAGTCAGCTATCTGCATACTGGCTAACTGAGTTAACTAACTAACTGACTAGCTAGCTGTCTAGCCAGCTGATTTATCTAGCTAGCTGACTAGCAACCTGACTAGCTAGATGATTTAAATGGGTAGCTGGATAGTTAGCTGACTTGCTAGCTGACTTAACTAACTTGCTGGCTAGCTATCTGATGTATCTAACTGACTAGCTTGTTGGCTGTCTAGCTGGCTAGCCAGCTGACTTGAGTAGCTAGCTACGTGGTTGGTTATATGGCTAGCCAGTTGGCTTAACTAGCTACCTACCTGGTTGGCTGGCTAGCTAGTGGACTGGTCACCTGGCTATCAAGCTGGGATAAAAAGCCAGCCGTCTGTATGGAGAGTGGGAATGCCAGCCGGCTTAACTAGCCAGCCACCCTGCTGATCAGTTGGTTAGCCAGCCAGTTTAACTATCTGGCCACCTAACTGATCAGCCTACTAACAAGCTGGCTTAACTTGCCAGCCACCTATCTAGGCAGCTGACTAAACAGCTGAATTAAGTAGCAGACTTAACTAGGTAGCCCCCTGCAAGCCAGCTGTCTTAAATAGCTAGACATATAGCTAGTCAGCTGGCTAGCTAGTTCACTTAACTGCCTGACTTAACTAGATACCCATCCAGGTAATCATCTGACTTAATTAGCTAGCTACCTGCCTAGCAATATTGCTAGCCAGCTGACTTAAATAGCTGACATAATCATCTAGGTAGCTGGCTAGCCATCTGAATTAATTAGCTTGCTACCTGGTTGGCTAGATGGCTAGCCATCTTGCTTAACTAGCTAGCTACCCAGCTGCCTAGTTAGCTAGGCAGCCATCTACCTGGCTAGCAAGCTGGCTAGCTGAGTAGTCAGCTGGCTTAAATAGGCAGCCGTCTGGCTGGACAGTGGTATAGAAAGCCAGCTTAACTAGTCAGTCACCCTGCTTGTTAGCTGGCTAGCCAGCTGGCTTCATTAGCTGACCACCTACCTGACCAGCCAGCTTACCAGCCGTCTTAACTTGCCAGCCACCTAGCTAGCCAGCTGGCTAGCCAGCTGACTTAACTAGATAGCCATCGCCTAGCCAGCTGGCTTAACTACTTAGGCACCTAGCTATACAGCCAGTTAGACAGTCAACATAACTCTCTGACTTAAATAGCTAGCTACTTACCTAGCCAGGTGACTAGCCAGCGAACTTAATGAGCTGACTTAACCAGCTAGCCAGCTGGCTTGACTAGCGAGATAACTAGCTAGTCATTTGGCTTGACATGTGAATTAACTAGCTGACTTATCCAACTAGCCAGCTGGCTAGCCAGCTGACTCAAATATCTGAAATAACTAGTTAGACAGCTGGCTACCCAACTGACTTAACAAGCTGACATCTCCAGCTAGCTAGGTGGCTAACAAGCTGACTAAATTAGCTAGCTACTGACATATACTGCTGGCTTGCCTGCTGAATTAACTACTTAGCTTCCTAGCTAATAAGCTGGCAAATGAGCTGACTTAATTAGGTGACTTAACTAGCTAGACAGCTGGCTAGTCAACTGACTTTACTAGCTAGCTAATTAGCTAGCCAGCTAGGAAGCCAAATGAATTAATTAGCTGACTTAAATAACTAACCAGCTGGCTAGCCAGCTCAATTAACTATATTGCTATCCATTTGACTAGCCATCTGACTTAACTAGTTGACTTAAACAGCTAACCAGTTGGAACAACTAGCAGACTTAACTAGTTACCCAGCTGGCAACCCAGCTAACTTAGCTAACTCTCTTCCTAGCTAGCTAGCAGGCTAGTCAGCAGACTTAAGTAACAGACATAAATTGCTAGCCTGCTGGCTAGCCAACTGACTTAAGCTCAATACATAGCTACCCAGCTGGCTAGACAGCTGACTTAACTAGCTGACTTAAATAGCTGGCCTGATTGCCAGACAGCTGAATTAACTAGGTTGCTAAATAGCTAGCCAGCTGGAAAGCCAGATGACTTAACTAGGTGACTCAATAGGTAGCCAGCTGACTACCCAGTTGACTTAAGTAACAAGCTACCTAGCTAGCCAGTTGGATATCGAGCTGACTTAACTAGGTGGCTTTACTAGCTATCCAGTGGGTTAGACAGCTGATTTAGCTATCTAGCTACCTCGCTAGCCAGCTGTCTAGTCAGTTGACATAATTAGGTGACTTAAGTAGCTTACAAGCTGACTAGAAGGCTCATCTAACTAACTAGCTACCTAGCTAGCCAGCTGAATAGACAGCTGAGTTAACTTGCTAACTTCCTACATACATGCTGGATTGCCAGCTGACTTAACTACCTAGCTACATACCTAACCACCTGGCTAGTGAGCTGACTTAACTAGGTTACTTAACTAGCTGTTTAACTGGCTAACCAGCTGACTTAACTAGCTGGCTACCCACAGAGGCTACTGGCTAGCCAGATGACTTAGTTTGATGAATTAACTAACTAGCAAGCTGACTTCAACTAGCTGACTTAACCACCTAGCTACCTAGTTAGCCAGCTGGCTTAACTACATGTCTTAACTAGCTAGCTACCTAGCTAGCCATCTAGCTAGCCGGCAGACTTAACTAGCTAATTTAACTAGCTAGCTAGCTGACATAACTAGCTGACTTATATAGCTAGCTTCCTAGCTAACCAGCTTACTTAACTATCTGAAATAACTAGCTAACCTGATGGATAGCCATCTGCATAAATGAGCTTTTTAACTGACGAACCAGTTGGATAGCCAACTGACTTAATGACCTGACTTAACTAGCTAGGGTGCTGGTTTCCAGCTGACTTAACGAGTTGACTTAACCAGCTAGTCAGCTAGTCAACTTGCCAGCCACCTATCTAGACAGCTGACTAAACAACTGAATTAAGTAGCAGACTTAACTAGGTAGCCCCCTGCAAGCCAGCTGTCTTAAATAACTAGACATATAGCTAGCCAGCTGGCTAGCCAGCTCACTTAACTGCCTGACTTAACTAGATACCCATCCAGGTAACCATCTGACTTAATTAGCTAGCTACCTGCCTAGCAATGTTGCTACGTATCTAGTACACTGGCTAGACAACTGACTTACCCAGCTGACTTAAGCTAGCAAGCTGTCTTGGCAGCTCACTTAACTAGCTAGCTACGTACTGAGCCAGCAGGTTAGCCAGCTGAATTAACTAGCTGACTTGAACAGCTAGCCTGCTGGCTTGCAAGCTGACTTATCTAGCTAGCTAACTACCTAAACAGCTGGCTATACAGCCGACTAAACAAGCTGACTTAACCACCTAACCAGTTGGCTAGCCAGCTGACTTAACTCGAAGACATCACTAGCTAGCCAGGTAGCTATCTAACTGACTTAACTAGCTAGCCACCTACCTTGCCAGTTGAAGAGTCAAATCTCTTAACTAGTTGAATTTACCAGCTAGCCAGCTGGCTAGCCAATTGACTTATCTACCCGCTACCTGGCTTGCGAGCTGGCTAGCCAGCTGACTTAATTAGGTTAATTAACTAGCTAGCTACTTGCTAGACAACTTAATTAAACAGTTAGCTAACTAGATCACAGCCTCACTAGCCAGCTGATTTATATGGTTAGCTAACTAGCTAGCTACCTAGCTAACAAACTCACTCAAATAGTTAGTGGCCTAGCTAGTTAGCTGATTTAGCATGATAGCTAAAATGTTAGCTTACTCGTTCTCTAATGTGCTAGTTAACTGACTTAGTCATCAGACTTAACTCGTTAGCTAACGATATTCCTACATGGCTGATTAGTCATCAGACTTAACTCGTTAGCTAACGATATTCCTACATGGCTAAAGCAGCTGACTTAACTCGTTAGCTAACTAGCTAGCTAGCCTACTCAACCAGCTGACTCAACCCGTTTGCTAACTAGCTAGCTAGCTGACTCAATCAGCTGACTTAACCAGGTAGTTAACTAGCTAATGAACCTGCTGACTTAATCCGTTAGCTAAATAGCTAGCTAGTTGTCTTAACCAACTGACTTAATTAGAAAGCTGACTTAACTAGCTGAATTAGGAAGGTGACTTAACTACATAGGTAGCTGACATTACAGGAAGACTTAACTAATTAGCTAGTTGACTTGACTACCTGAATTATTTAGCTAACAATTTATCTAGCTAAATAACTAGCTGATTTAACTAATTAGCCATCTAGATAGTTAGCAGACTTAAGTACCTGACTTAAATAGTTACCTAACTAGTGAGCTAGCTGACTTAGCTAGATAACTTAGCTAGCTGACTGGTTAGCTAGCTGACTTAGCTGACTTAACTAGTTGGCTAACGAGATAGCTACCTGACTTAATGAGTTGGTTGAGTTAGCTACCTCTTTTAACTACTTGGTAAACAAGTTAACTAGTTGACTTAACTAGTTGTTTAACGAGTTAGCTAGGTGAATTTACTTGTTGGCTGAGTTGGCCCACAAGTCAGATCTGTTAGCTAATTGGATGGCCAGTGTGCTGAACTAACTAGTAGGCCGATTAGTTGGCTGACTAGTTAGTAGGCCTAACTTTTCAGCGACTAGTTTGCTGAGCTATCTTCCCAGCTGACAAGTTGGATGACTAGCTGGCCGATTGGTTTGCTGACTTTACTAGTTGATTGGTTAGGTGGCTGACCAGTTAGGTGACTTAACTAGTCAATGGCGAGTGAACCAAGAGGTGAGCTGACTTTCCTAATTGTCCGGCAAGTGAAACGACAGTTCAGCTGACTTAACTAGTCAGCCAGTGTGTGAGCTGACTGGTCAGCTGTCTTAACTGGTCGACCAGCATGTGAGCTGACTGGTCAGCTGACTTTAGTTGGCTGGCGAGTGAGCCGACTGGTCAGGGGACTTAACTAGTAGGCCAGTGAGTGAGCCGACCTGTGAGCCAACTTAGCTAGTTGACTGGCAAGTGATGGGATGGGCGAGCTGACTTAACTAGTCAGGTGGCGAATGAACCAACAGGTGAGCTGACTTAACAAGTAGGCTGCTGAGCAAGTCAACTAGCTAGCTAACCTGTTGACCTGTGAGCGAGCCGACAAGGTAGTTGACCTGTTGGCTGGTGCCTGAACCAACTAGTTTGCTGACCATTTGGCATACAAGGGAACTGATGAATAAACTGAGCTGAGGGAAAGCGAGCAAGCCCACTAGTTAGATGACAAGCTAGCTGAGTTGATAGCCGACTAGTAAGTGAAATAACTAGCTGATTTGCTAGTTGATTTAACTAGCTACCTGTCTAGCTAGCTGGCTACCTACCTGACATAACTAGATAGCAAACAAGCTATCTAGCTGTCTAGCTGACTGACTCAACTAGCTAGCTACCTGGCTAGTCAGCAGGTTAGCTGACTTACCTATCTATTTGACCAGTTAGCTAGCTGACTAGCAAGTTGTATAGCTAGCTGACTTAACTATCTAGCTGAAGAGTTAGCTGAGTTGCTAGCTGACTTAATTATCTAGCTGGATAGCTAGCTTACTTTACTAGCTGAGTAGCAAGTTGGGTGGATAGTTGGCTAGGCAGCTGACTTAAGTAACTAGCTGCATGTTTGTCTAGACTCTAGTCATCTGGCATAACTAGCTCACTACCTGGTTGTCTAGCTGGCTTCCTAGCCAGCTAGCGGGCTGGCGAGCAGGTAGCCAGCCAGCTAAATCAGGCAGCCTGCTGGCTGGACAGTCAGATAGCCAGCCTGCTTAACTAGCCAACCACGCTGATGGTCAGCTGGCTAGCCCACTGGCTTAACTAGCTGGCCACCAACTTGACAAGCCTGTTAACCAGCAGACTTAACTTCCAGACACCTAGCTAGCCAGCCGGCTATCTAACTGACTTAACTAACTGACTTAACTAATTGCCATCTGGGTAGCCAGCTGGCTTAAATAGCTAGCCACCTAGCTAGCCATCTGTCTAGACAGCTGACTTAACTAGGTGGCCCTCCAGCTAGCCAGTTTATTAGATAGCTCCCTACCTAGCCATGTGGTTAGCCAGCTGACTGAACCAGCTGACTTAACAAGGTAGACAGCAGGCTAATCAGTTGACTAAGCTAGCGAGAGATCTAGCTAGCCAGTTGGCTAGACACTAGAATAAATTAGCTGACTTAACCAGCTAGACAGCTGGTTAGCCAGCAGGTTCAACTAGTTGACTTAACTAGCTAGCCAGCTGTCTATCCAGTAGACATTACTAGCTTACAGCACTAACTAGCCTGGTGGCTAGCCAGCTGTCTTAATTAGCTAGTGACTTAGCTAGACAGGTGAATAGCCAGCTAACTTATCGACCTGACATAACTAGACTCCTGATGGCTAGCAAGGTGACTTAACTAGCTACATACCTACATAGCCCGCTGGCTTGATAGCTGACTTAACTACCTAACTACCTAGTTAACCTGCTGTCCAGCATGCTTACTTAACTAGGTGACTTAACTAGCTATCTAACTGGCTAGCCAGCTGACTTAACTAGGTAGCGACCCAGCTAGGCAGCCGACTATCCAGCTGACTTAACTCGCTGACTTAACTAGCTAGCAAGCTCAGTTAACTAGCTGACTTAAGCAGCTAGCTACCTCGTTAGCTAGCTGGCTTATCTGGCTGGCTTATCTAGCTATCTATCTAGCTAACTATCTAGCTAATCAGCTGACTTAACTAACTGACTTAACTAGCTACCTACCTGCCAAAATTAGCTGACTAATATAGCAAGCTTTCTAGATAGCCAGCTGACTTAACTAGCTGAAATAACTATCTAGACAGATGGCTAGTCACCTGATTTAACTAGCTTTTTAACTAGTTAACAAGTTGGATAGCCAACAGTCTTAATGAGCTGAATTAACTAGCTAGACAGCTGGTACACAGCTGACTTAACAAGCTGACTGAACTTGCGAGTCAGTTGTTTGCCAGCTGACTTAACTAGCTGTCTTAAACAGCTAGTCAGCTTGCTAGCCACCTCTCTTAAATTGCTAGGTATCTACCTAGCCAGCAGACTAGCCAAATGACTTATCTAGTTGACTTGAACAACTATCTTGCTGGTTAACAAGCTGAATTATCTAGCTAGCTACCTACCTAGCCAGCTGGCTAGACAACTGACTAAATTAGCTTCCTAAACCAGCTAGCCAGTTGGCTAGCCAGCTGACAACTCACTGACATCACTAGTTAACCAAGTAGCAATATAGCTGACATAAATAGGGAGCTACCTACCTAGCCAGTTGGCTAGCCAGTATTCTTAACTAGCTGAATTAACCAGCTAGCCAGATGGCTAGCCAACTGACTTAACTAGCTCGTTACCTAGCTTGCAAGCTGACCTGAGTAGCTGACTTAACTAGCAGCTACCTAGCTAGCCAACTGATTTACATAGTTAGATAATTAGCTATCTCCCTAGTTAATCAACTGGCTTAATTAGTTAGCTAAGTAGATAACTACACAGCTAACAAGCTGACTTAAATAGTAAGCTGCCTTGCTAGCTAGCTGATGTAACCAGCTAGATAACTAGCTAGCTTAATCATTATCTAACATGTTAGCTAGGTGACAATCATCTGACTTATCTCGTTAGCTAATGAGCTGGCTAGCAGACACATCCAGCTGACTTAACAGGTTAGCTAACAATCTAGCTATCTAGCTAGCCAGCTGACCATCCAGCTGACTTAACTTGTTAGCTAGCTAGTTAGCTAGCCTACTTAACCAACTGACACAACCCATTTGCTATGTAGCTACCTAGCTGACTCAACCAGCTGACTTAACCCATTACTTAACTGGGTAACGGCCTGATGCAATCTGCTAACTTAAACCTTTAGCTAACTAGCTAGCTAGCTGTCTTGACCAGCTGACTAAATTAGAAGCTGACTTAACTAGATGACTTAGCTAGCGGACTTAATTGACTGACTTATCCAGTTAGCTAGCTGAATTAACTGCATGAATTAAATAGTTAGA
>NW_007256174.1:989311-1013914 GCF_000164805.1 Carlito syrichta | reverse complement strand
ATCAGCTTTTTATTGTTTTTGCATGTCTTATTGTTTTTGCATGTTTTATTGCATGTTTTATTGTTTTTTCATATTCATATTAATCAAACTTCCCACTGCCAATGACAATTTGTGCTTATATAGCAAATATCAGTCCTTTAAGATAAGATTTTAGCATGTCTTATTCCCTCAATAATTCTTCAGGGAAAAAAAGATCAGACGAAGGGCATGGACTTAAGAATCAGAGGGAACTGGGTTTCATTTTCACTCCAGTACACAGTTGCTTCATTTGCAAAATAAAAGCCACAAGTTATTCCTGGCAAACTTCTTATGAAGCTTAAAAGAGATGGCAATGTACACAGCCAGCCCAATCATTCCCAACTCTTCCCTCTGTCACAGATACAGCTCATCTATACGTCTATTAAATAAATAATATTTGTATCAGTCATTATCCTACACGGAGTAGATTGTATTTTTTTCAATCATTTGCTTTTTCCCCTGTAAGAGGATTATATATCTCTGCCATTGTCTGGATGTTCAAATATGAAAATATGTAGAGTGGACCTAAATCCAACCTGCAGCATTGAAGAAAGCAATGTTGTGAGTCACAGCAGATGCTGATAATACACTGTGTGTTTGGGATAGAGCAAAACAAACGCTGTTTTCTGCCTCATGAAAGTTACAATCTAACAAGGAATATAGATATTAGATGAGTAATTAAAGTAAATTATTTGGGGTTTCTATTAGTGTTCTCCAGAGAAACAGAACCAATAGGTGCTCTCTCTCTCTCTCTCTCTCTCTCTCTCTCTCTCTCTATTTATTTTAAGGACCTAGGTCAGGTGATAGTGGAGGCTTGATGAATCAAAATTGCTAGTCAGCTGACCTTTAAGTAAAAAATTATACTGGATTATCTGGGTAGGTCCAATGTAATCACAAGGGTTCTTTAAATGTGGAACAGGGAGGCTTAAGAGATCACCAGAGCCAAAGACTGGAAGGGATTATGCAGCTGGCTTTGAAGATGAAGAAAGTGGCTACAAGCCAACACATGTGGGAGGTCTCTCCAAGACCTGGGAAGTATAAGGAGATGGTTGCTTCCCTGAAACCTCCAGAAGGAACTCAACGCTACTGACACCTTGTTTTTAACCCAGTGAGACCCATTGCAGACTTCTGACCTCCAGAACTGTAAGATAATACATTTGTGTTGTATTGTTTTAAGTCACTAAGTCGGTGGTCATTTGTTACAGCGGTCGTAGGAGACTAATAGCTCTGACTCTCTCTGTCTCTAGAAATTCTTGTTTTCATTTTCTGAGGAATGACTTTTATTTTCTCTATGCTGTGCTTTCATTTGCACTGAACGCTCCCAGAGTAATAATTTTAATTTGCCTCAAACAACACGCCCATCAGTTTCAGAGGAGCCACCCTGAGTTGAACCCATCAGCCCAATATCCTGTTTGTGATAGTGGATACCAGAGAGAGATGATCACTGGGGCAGAAGGGGCAAGGTCACTTGAAGGTCACTCGGGCCATCCCTTCATTTTATAGTTGGGCAACTAATGTTCAGAGTAGGAGAGAAACTGACCTGCTTTGAGGCTTGAATTCATTTGTTAGTAGCCCTCTTATTGCTGAAGAGCCAAAGAAAAGTTGAGTTAGATCCCAGCCTCCGGACACCAGATGAAAGCCCTTTCCTCTGAAACGTGATGCAAACCACATTCATTCCCATCAACAGCTCATGCTTCAATGCCAAGCAAGGTGCAACATAAAGGTGGTCAGGGGAGAAGACAGTGATGGGAGGAAGGTGGAGAGGTCATCTGTCTGGAGGCTGCATGAAGAGGGTGATTCCGCCAGAGCCTTGAAAATATGATCTCCTTTATGAAAGAATCAGAGACATGGTAGTGTGGGCGGCAGGGGAGATTCCACCCTTGGGTGAGAAGAGGCTTGCCCACAGCTGCCTTGAAGGTCCCTTCAATACTACACTGCCATACCTTGGTGAACCGTGGCTGTGGGAAGGTCACGCTCCCAGATGGCATCTTTAAAGCTCAGGGTTATCTGTTCTCTAAACCTCCCCACCTTCTCTTTTGCCAAACTAGCAGGAGCAGCATTCCACTTTGTGCTTTGCCACTTAAGTCTTTGTACCCTTTCCTTCTCCATCCCAGGCCGCTGGAAGATATATTTGTCTTATTTCAAAAAGCCCCTAACAGTCATTTGCTGGTGGGTGAGAGGCACCACGCGAGGCCTGAGCTCATTTGCGAGCAGCCCTCTCGGAGGGGCAGATCTGGCTCGCCCAGCTCTGGCCAGAGCTTCTGGTCCACCTGCTGTGCTGTCCCCACCCTGCTGCCTGTAATCACCACCTTTCTCTTCTGTAGAAGAAAAGCCCAGCGGGCACAGCCTGTCATTGTGGAGCCTGGACAAAACTCAAGTGATCATCATACCTGGACTCCAAAAGGTTGTCTCCCAGACTCTGTAAAAGCCTCAAAGCAGCCTCGGAGACCTCTCTGATGTTCTGCCAGGGAGGAGGGAGCTTTAGGGATCAGGGAAATTTAGTAGATAACATGCAATTAGCACATACCTCCAGTCTTCAGGGCCCTCCAGTCAAATCTTCCTTTTCCCCAAATCTATTAACATACATTTAACAGTTTTTACTAACCTCCGGAAAACAACAACGATGGCCTTATTATCTTGCTTTTCCACAAGAAAATTATTTTGTTGGGGTGGGGGCAGTTAAAAATGTATGGGACTCTCTAAAGGCCAGAGCAAATTTGACAAAGCAGGTCCCTCTACTGGATTTTCACCCTGGCTCAAAGACCCAATTTGGAAAGCAGGATGCTGACTGACCCTAGTTTGGATTTTAATATGTCTATTTTGTTTTGCATTCAGGGCCTTTCCCGATGTGTGATTTTTCCTTCTTTCTGTGTGAGAGAAAAGAAGACAGAGACAGAAGGAGGACACAGCAGGACCCTCCTTCCTTCTTATTCCTAAACAAAGTCTCCAGTGGGGGCAGGGGGAGCTTTTCACATTTGTAAATTGCAACTGAAAAAGAAAATGTCCTGACGGGAGGGAGGGATGTGAATATGGTTCAGGAGTTAGAAAGGAAGAGAAGGATTTTTCTTCACTAGATGTTTTGAGTGAAAATCATCATAATAATAACCTGGGCTTCCTGGTTGTTTATATAAGATGAAAAAGTCACCTGAGACCTGGAGGTTTAATATTTTATTTAGAAATTATATTTTATTTTAGGACATTGTCTTTTACAAAGTGTCCTGGATGACTATATTGTAAATAGCCCTCTTTTCTATTTCATTAGTAGTGCACTGGGATAGGAAGGTTTCTATCCTCATGTAGGACCTCGATTTAAGCTGTTTCTTGTGTCTTGGTGGGAAAGTGAAGGGAAGGGCTCTGTTGAAAGCTTTTATACTGGCAGTATTGACTCAAGCATGTACAGGAACTCTCCATCACCTAAAAGAAGGAGGATGAGGCTCAGAGAGGTAACCTCACCCAGGCCCATACTGTGACTGACTGACTGATGACTGAATGAATGAATGAATGAATGAGTGAACTGGATCCAAGAGTGTCTATCAGTGTGCAAGTCAGGGTCCCCCCCCATGCCCTTCCCCCACAATCGAGGCTGACCCTGAACCTGACACATCCAGCTAATATAGCCCACCCCTCCCGTACAGCCTTCCCTGTAGCTCCCACCTCAATCCTTCATTTGCCTTGTTGACAACATCATTAACTTCAAGCTTAGCAGGTTTGCAAGTAAAACCTTGATTCTCTCTCCCCAACCATCCCCTGTCTCCAAATAATAGATTTTTTCCTCAGTGCTACTATTATCTATTGCTGTGTCACACACTATTCAAAAACCTAATAATGTAAAACCACCACCACTTAATGATCTTATAATTTTGTAGCCCAGGAATTTGGGCACTTCAGTTGAGTATTCTCTTTGATGGCGATCCCCAGGTGGTATTCAGCTGGCAGATAGGCTACTCTGGAGGGTCTAAGATGGCTAGGTGCATCACACATCTGGTTCCTCCTTGAGGAGAGCTGGAAGCTGGGCTCAACTGAACTGTTGGCTGGAGTGTCGATATGTGGCATTTTCAGCATGACTATATTAAGGTATTCAAATTTCCCACCTGACCATAGCTATGCAATTCTTAGGTAGATTCCACAAGAAATGGAGTCTAATGCTCTCTCTGCTATTGTCTGTGTGTCCTCCAAAGTTTATGTTGAAACTTAATCCCCACAGCAACGATATTATGAAGTGGGGCCTTTAGGAGATTAGGACATGAGGGCTCAGCCTTTATAAAAGGGCTAGAGGGAACTAGCGAGCCCTTCTCTTGCTCTTCTGTTTTCTTCTGTGATGTGAGGACACAGCATTGCCCCACCTGCAATGTGAGGATGCAGCAAGAGTTATCATCTAGGAAGCAGAGAAGCCCCCACCAGACACTGACTCTGCCATCTCTCAGGACACAATTTGGAGTACTGGACTAATACACTTGCCCGATGACACTGAAGCTGTCATGCTGGAAAAGATACATAGAGAGATTCCGGCTTCCAGAACTGTGAGAAATAAATTCACTTTGTTAATAAATTACTCAGTCTAAGTTATTTTGTTATAGCAGCACAAATAGACTAAGACAGTCCCCTTAAACATGAATTGGGCTTAGTACCTTGCTTCTAATGAAAAGAAGTGATGTTGTGTGATTTCCAGGGCTAGTTTTAGAAGAGCAAGTCAGCATCCACCTAACTTACTCTCCCAGGACACAACTTGAAGTACTGGACTAATACACTTGCCCGATGACACTGAAGTTGTCATGCTGGAGAAGATACATAGAGAGATTGCATACAGCTAGAGATGTCCAAGGGGTCCCAGCTACTCCAGATGCAGCTGTTAGAATCTTCTCAGCCCAGGCACCAGGCATGTGAGTGAGAGAGACTTTGGACCAGCCCGTCCCCCAGTCTTTGAATCACCTGGGTGACCAAGTGGAGACTCGCATCCTTCACTGTGTCTTGTACTCATGTCTGATCTTCAGAATCCATCAGCATCATTTGTGGCTGCTTGATATCACTAAAATTTTGTGTAATTTGCACACATAGTCACTGGAATAGTAACAACTTTGGAACCCTGAGGTATGTGCTTCAGCAAAAATGAAGGAGGTTTCTTGGTCTGTTATGACTCAGCCTTGGAAATCAGGGTCACTTCTGGCATACACTATTAGTCAACACAGTGTCAAGAGTCAAGAAGAGAGTCAAGGGAGAGAGGACACAGAATTCACCTCTCAATGGAGAGGAGGTAACAATTCACAGTCATATTTTGAGATCTCCATAACCAGTTTCCATCATCAACATAAATGACAGCAGCTGTTCAAGCTAGAAACTTGAGAGTCAGTCTTCATTCTTCCCTGTCCTCTGTCCCCATCTTCATCAGCAACTAGCAAACATGGGTGGGTCTCCCTCCAAAGCATTCACAAGTCCATATATGTCTCTCCCTCTCTCTCCTACTGCCCTGGTCAGCACTACAATAATCTCTTGCATGGGGTGTGGCAATAGCCTTCTGAAAGATCCTCCACTCTACTCTTGTTCTACAGTATTATTCACACATCAGAGGAATCTTTTTAAAAGTATGGATTGGATTCTGTCATTGCCATGCTGGAATCATTCAGTGACTTTCCACTGTAGTTAGAGACCATCTAAACTGATTACCATGACTTACAAGGACTTGGATGATCTGCTTCTAGTTGACATCTCCAAGGCTATGTCACGTCAATTACCTCATCCCATCTCCTGCCACTCATGCTAAGTTCTTCCCATTCCAGGACCATTTAGCATGTTCTTCTTTTATTCCTGGATTTTTTTCCCCCACACTCTTTGTGTTTCAGGATACTTCTTGCCTTTTAGGTCACAGCTTAAATGTCACCATCTCAGTAAGAGTTGCCCTGATCATACTAGCTAATGTCTACCTCCTTTTCCCATTATTCTCTCTCTCAACATCTTGTTCTTGCTGCTTTTTATGTAATGGAATGGAAATGTATACACTACAACTCAGATGTGCAAAAATGATAACTTAATTTTTCTCCATAGGTGATATCATTGTGCCCTAGAGCCTTCCTCATTATAGCTGTTGGAGACAGTAATGGGTAGTGGGTGGTAAGGAAAATATAAACTCGGTCTCTTCCATCGGAAACAGCCTATCTCGGGTAAATTTGGTTTCTTCTGGGAAAATACTCCATCAATTCTAAGTCCAAACTCTTCATCAGAACTATTCCTTTCCTCTTTGATTGTTCTCCCTTCTTTGTTCATTTTTCTAGATACTGTCTAAGTACTCAGGGAAGCTTTGCCTTCTGAGTGCTGGGAGAAGGGGGTTTTTGTATGCATATGTGCAGGTGTGTGAACATGTGCTCTTCTTTGTATTGACATATGGAGATACATAAGATTGGCCCTGCTGTGTCTACTTGAAAACATTGCACATATTTTGTTTACTTGTTTATTGTCAATTTACTTTACTAGTATATAAGTTCCATAAGAGAAGAGACTTGCCTGTCTTGTTCATTACTATATTCCTAGCACCTAGATTAGTGCCTAACCCATAGTTGTTGCTCAGAAGGTATTTGTTTAATGAATGAATGAATTGGGAGCCACACACTTGGAGAAAATGTTGAGCTTTTTATTTAACCTGTGCATTTTACCCTTGTCACTTAGGTTTGTTCACGTCTATAATATGTAAGAATTGAGTACATTTTTGAGTAACAAATAAAGCCAGTGTTGCTTGATTATATCCTGTACTGTGTTAGGCATTTATGTGCAAATGTCCTTTAACCCTTATACTATCTGATGAGACACCTAGCGTTATTATCCTTGTGGCATGTGTAAGAAAACTAAGGCTGAGAGAAATGAAGTCACTCATCCAAGTCAAGAACAAAAAGTGACAGAACTGAATGTGCGTTCATGTTTGTCTTACATTAGATCCCACTACATTACCTTGAAAAAAATAAAGCCTTTGGAAATAATAGCCAAGCTTGCCTCAGTGTTGCAAGGATCTAATAGCGAACACATGTGACTAGTATGTGTGGCATGGAATAACGTGCTATATATGTTAGCAGTACTTATTTTTGTTGTTTTATTTAGCCACCAATTATCCTTTTCATAGTTTCCATCTTCCTTCAAGAGAATAGGAATATATGAGCCATATCTCAAAGAGCTACAGGACACTTTAAAGCAACCTTTTTAACTTTCTCTCCTTCCTTCTCTCACATTTTCTCTGGACAGACTCAGAGCACTAGATGAGAGCTTCACCTTGGATATTACTGTTGAAATTGGAGGGGATTAGCTGAGACATTCAAAGGCTTATTATCAGAGGCAGAGAATGAGAAAAGAGTGTATACAGAACTTGAGTTCATCATTGTGGAGACTGCTGTGTGTGTCCTACCAGACGGGAAGGATAGGGCAGAGTTTTGGTAGCTAGCTGGGAGGGCTCAGAGCAACACAGAGGTTGGGAGTCTGGGATAAAGACTGTGCCTTTAAGAAGATACCAGAAAACCCAACCTACAGGTGCCCTGAATAAGCTTGGGGTGGGAGTGGAGGTTTCCTTCTGTGTCCAGAGGATGAGGGCACCAGATTTGCCCTGTTTTCTATGGACGTCAGGTGGAGTTACACCATATGGAGCAGAGCCAGTCACCACAGCAAAGTTGGAAGTGAGAGTCAAGCCAACTCTGCAGTTGAAGCAACATCCAGAGAATAGCAAATCAGACCTGGGGCAGCAGGAGAGAAGTTGGGATGCAGGTGAGAGGGTTCGGGGAGGAAGGCTGGTGACGGCACCTGGAGAGGGTCCACTCTGAGGGCTGTCTGCCAACATTCTTCCTGGTGAACAGGCGTGCCCTCACCTTGTCTCATCTTTTCCATATTCCTAAAAAATCTGGGTAGAAGTTTTAAAATTACGTATATAAGCTACAAGTGCTGTAAAACTATAGAAGACAGTTCATATTGTTATCATATTTGTTTCTTCAAAGGGGCAAAGGGAGTGGGTTAGGTCCTCAGGGACAGGGACTGGATCTGAGTTGCTGAGGGACCTCTTTCCAGTCTCTTAAAAGAAAAGGACCGCATCTTTAGATTTGAGAAACAATAGAGACAAACTGACTGTTGTAGGGCATGAGTCATGAGAGTAGGAAGCTCGGGGGTCTCTCTGTGGGTGGGAAACCACACAATAAAGAAATGGTGGAAGCTACAGAATATCAGAGCTCAAAAAAGCCCGAGAGATGATCCGTGCCTGAGGTTTCCAAACCGAATCCTGCAGAGCAAAGGGTGTTGTGGAGCTGCCTGGGGCTGTTGAAGTGACTATTGGAAATGTCTTCTGGTCCTGGTTCCTATTTCAACCTAAGCATTTCTACTTTTACATTCTTGAATGTTGGATTTCTGCGTGAGATTTTGCTTGGAAAGTGAATTCCGCTGTTGCTGCATGAAATGTGCACAAGTAATCTCTAATCTCTGTTCTGTTCTACCTTTCTCTCAGGAAGAAAGTCCTAGAGAGAACAGGATCCTCTCAAAGTGCACAACTCATTTGGACAGAAAAGAGACTTGAACCCAGCGTCCTTCCCTTAGTGTGTGGGAGGGAACAATCTGCTTCCTCCTGTGGCGACTGGAGTTATTTCCTGAGTCTGAGCAAGTGGTCTGAGAGGACCTCATGGACTGTCTCTGCCCACAGACAGCACCAGGCTGACCAATCATCCCATCTCAACTGAATGTCATATGTGACTAATGGCCCTGAGACAGAACCAGGCTGCTTCACACGTTTATTATTTCAGCTACAGAAGGCCTGGCAGGGACAGAAAAACACCTCTTTATTCATTTGCATCAAAATGCTTTCCAGTCTTTTAGAACAGAGCTCTCTTTGCTAGCCCAAGAGCTCTGGTATCAGTTTTCTATAAATCTGACAGTCTCAGTGCATCTGCATATGCCCATGTAACACTGTCTGGACTGTCATGATATTCAGATAGATGCGACAGGAATAACATGCCATCAAGCCATAAATGAACCTTTCTAGCCTCATCTGTGCTCATGACCAACTTAGTTATGGGTGCAGGTTGAACAAGGGAGGAGCCACCATTTAAGGAGGACTTGCAAGCTGTAGGCATGTCCAAGGTATTCTGCACACACATATCTCATTTAATACTCCTGACGACTTTGAAAAGTATCAAATAGAACAGATTAGGCTCTGCTGCAGTAATACACTGAACACTCAGTGGTTTAGTAAATTCAAGTTTATTGGTCATGTAATCCAGATTGCAACATGGAAGCAACATGGGGTATACTTCCTCTTGGCTGCATCTAGGTCTCTCCTAGCACAGCTAAAATCAAACTTATCTTGATTGATTGACTCTTTCCTCTTCACTAGGGTCTGGTGCACAGAAGACATTCATAATTTTTCTATTAATAAAACTTTTATTCTGTTGTTTGGGAAGTAATTCAATGGCCTCATGATGTTAAGAGAAATGCTGCACCTTCTTGCTTACTTAGATTACAAAGCAATCTACCTTGGGGTTGAAACTACAGAATATCATTCTGGAATTCCTTCTTTTTAATGGCTACAAAAGGAGGTTAGAAGTCTCATTTTACCCAACTACAAATATAGCTGTTCTGTGAAAAATGACAATACTGATTTCATTCATAGCATATTAAGGGAGTGAGAAACAAACACGTTTAAAGCACAAATTATGAGGTTTAGTAGGTTTGGTAAAACTTTTATTATTAGTTATAAACAATCAGGTTTAATGAAGCAATACATCTGCTAATAAAAAGCATAAGGGATTATTAGAATTGTAGGCAAAACATTCCTACTCACAGAAGGCCTAATGGAATGAAAACAATAATTACAATGCCAAAAATATTTTTAGGTGTTAAAATTGACACCAGGAAAATGAAACACTTTGCTTAATTTTTGATAGTATTACATGTTGAGACATGACATGCATGGATGGCATTTCGATGGACACAAAGCCTTGCCTAATTTATTTTTTTTTTTAGCTCAAGCACATCTGATACTTTCACACTTTGATTTGCAAGATGATTTCACAAAATTTGGCCAGTTTCCAGCTGATTGCAAAGTGCCACAGGCTTAAGTTATACATTTCCTTTCCTCCTGTACACTACCTAAACTCAAAAGTTTGGTTTTATTTCTGTGGTTATTGTTGTTTTCCTTTTAAAAGCAAGTCTAATGCTGTGATCTGAAATACTATTTCTTTAAAATGTCAGCTGTCTTCCCAAGAGTGTAAGCATGGTTATAGACAGAAAGTATAATTCAGAACTGACATAGATCTTTGGAACTCTATTTTGCACACAATGCCTGTATGTCATCTGATACTAAACAGAATATAAAATGGAAACCATTTTATATTTCATCTGATTTTGTTGACCATCAAAACATTGCCTAGCAGTGGTCTACAATTTCTATTTTAACACACTGTCTGTAATATATGCAAGTTTCTACAAACAAAAGGAACCCCACAAATTTTGCAGGTCGACAGTCTGAAAGGCCATCTCCTCAGAGTGCTGAAATCAGCACCATTTGAACAAAGCAGCCTGTCCTTTTAAGAAAAATCCCTCTATAGAAATGCTATAATTTCCTTGTTACAAAGGAGCTTTTTTCTGAGCACGTAAAGTGCTAGTTTGTTCAGTGTGACCTCTGCTTTCATTCTATCAAGGTTGTATCTGATTACAGTGTAAGACAGATGAAGGGGACACCGTTCTAGGCAAAGAAGAAAAAAAGTTTTAGTCTTGGGTCACTTGCGAAAGTGGTTCATCACTTTTATTGGCAATGTTTTCAATCTCTTCGGAGGTGGTTCTCCTATGGAAGTCTAAAAAATCTGCCTGGAATATATTTTCAGGTGCTTTGATGTGCTGCTTTACTTCTGGAAAACAAGGCAGCGGGACGAATAGGAGTCTCTGCAGGCATCCACGTCAGACCTGCCTCCCCCTGGCCCTAGGTCATTCCTTTGCCTAAGTCTCAGCTGTTCCACAATTCACATCCTATAGGAGTTGCTGTGACTTCCGAAATAACACCGCGACTAATAAAGAGCAATGCAAATTGTGTATCACTGGAGACAGAAAATCACGATGGTGAAGAGCCCAAAAGAGCTGAGTTTTAAAACCCGGCTCTGCTATTTAGTAATTTTTGCAAGCATTCTGTATTATTTGTATAATGCAAAGTCACTTACCAGTGAATGTGGGCAAGTTAATTAGCTATTGAACGCTTAGTTTTGTCATCTCTGCACAGGCTTGTCAAGAGTTAAATGAGATGATATACATCATTCTCTAGGCACAGAGCCCAGGACATAGTAAGTGTTCAGGAAATGTCAGCTCTGATTACTACTCATAGTTATAATACTCCTAGGACAGAGGTAAAGCCCTGGGAGTTGTTTTTAACCTCGCTGAGAATTGTGGGAGGGAATATAGTTTTGTGTACTTGAAATGGAACGGCCTTTGGAGTTAGACTTGTATTCTCTTCCCAGTTCAGGGACTTTGGCCTTCTGACACGGAGTTTACCAAGTATGATATGGGGATAATAATTCCTACTTCCTAGTGTTTGACCTCTAGAATAATCCAAACGTATTTTATAAATGCAAGGACGAGATAATAAACATAAAGTGCTGGCCATGTAGTAGATGCTTTACAAATGTCACCTGGTGTTTAGGGATTGGATTAACTCCATCTCTATGGGAAACTGCACTGGTCAGCTCTGCCTTGAAAATACATCCCAGCTCCACCTCTGTGCCTTTGTCCAAATCCTCAGCCCCTGCTGGAAGCCACATACCCTGGTGTGTCCCTGCAGGCACTCTTAAAGCTGCCTTCCGTTCCCTGCTCAGCGGTGTGGAGTAATCGTTCTAAAAATATGAACTGAATCATGTTGCTCCCCTGCTTGACTCCTGCGATGGCGTTCCTCTGTTCTCAGGATGGATTCACGGCCCCTGGCCTGGCCTGGTCTCCAGCTGCCTGTCTAGCCTCATCTGCAGCTGCTCATCTCGACCAAGTGACATTGCCCTTGCCGTTCCCCTAATGCATCTGTGACTTTGGCTGATCCCTCTGTCTGGAGTTTTCTTCACCCAGACCTTTCTTTCTTCTCCCTCTTTTTCTTCATTCAGGTTTTAGTTCACGCATCTTCCCCCAAAGAGGTTTCTTGACCACCTCATTTCCTTTCCATTTCACTCATCTTCAACCATAACCAAGGCAGTTGTCGCACCTAGATATTCTCTGTTTATTCACTTAAAAAGCACATCTCTTGTCTATCTTTCCACCTGAATTAAACCTCTCTGAGATCGGATGCTTTATGTTCATCATTCACCCTGTATCCTCTGTGCCTAATACGGGCCCCAGTGTGCAGTAGGTGCTCAATCAATGTTGGATTAATGAATATTGATTGCTCTCTATGTGCAGGGCACCAGTTAAGGTGTTTGAGATTCAGAGATGAATGGCTTTTTGTTTTGTTCTCAAAACAGATAAATATTGCAAGAGAGATAAGCTTCGGATACTGTGGGAGAAAGAACATAGGAAAGACAAAGGCATCTAGATAAAGTGGGGGTGATAGTGGAGGTGGCAGAGTCTTCCCAGGGTGGCCAGGAAGGCCTGAATCTTGAATTCCATGTGCCAAATTATAATACCTCCTTCCCCCGAACTGTTGTACCAGATAGAAATGGATCGCATATGAAAGTGTTTTGCAGACAAATGCTTGCCATTCATATCCTTGCTGCTAATAACTTCTGGATAAGGCTGTGCATTACCTCTTGTCCTCTGAACCTCAGTGCCTATTTCAGGCTGGTTCATTTCTTTTCCCTACCCAAGCAAAGAAAGCCCCGAAGCTTCAGACTTCAACCTCATGCCTTTAGATTCACGAGGAGACTGTGGGTGGTGAGTTTAAGACAGCGGAGAAGCCGGCTGTGGGCACAGCCCTGGGAAATTGCTGCTGCTGGTGCTGCTGCTACAAGAAACACGATTCCGGCTGCCAGAGCCCTCCAGCCCCTCATAGTGTCGTCAAGGGAGACGCTGGCGAGGCTCTCACAGAGAAATACAAGAAGAATTGCTGTTAAAAATATTGTGACAAGTTATATGAAGCACTGAGGGATATTCCTGAGTTTCTCAAGAGTGAGGCAATCGTTCCCACAGTCATAAAAGTGCCTGGGCAAGCAAGGACAGTCGATGTAATAAAAACGGGGGAAATGTTGTCGGAGCTCATAAAGGAGGAGGGTGACTGTGTAGTTACAGTCTTTCATAACCTTCAGCACAGGAAAGGGAGAGAAATTGGGTCAGCAGACGATGTCTCCATCATGCTTGCTATCCTACACAAGATTGGTCGGCTGAAAAACAAAGGACCATGTTATTATTCTAGTGAATAAAGGTGGGTCTTAGGGGAGTGACCTATCATTTTAGATTCAGCACAATACATAGTCCAAGGGTAGAAAACTTAGCAGACTAGAGTCAAGAGGCCTGGGCTCAAGGCCTATTTTCTCTGACTTGTTATGTTGTTTGAGATAGTTACTTAATGTATTTATTAGTCAGGATAATTAATTATAGTTGCTGTAACAAACAACTCCATAATCTTGGTATTCTAACACATGAAATGTTTGTTTCTCACTCCTATCACCATGCACTGTGGGTCTATGGAGGGCTTTGTTCCACATAGCCGTTCAGGGATCCAGGGTAATGAATATTGCCATTTTCAGTGTGTGATTATCAAGGTCATCTTAAGCATTAATTTCCAGTATGCAGATGGGAAAGAGAGAAAGGGCATGGAGGACTACATTGAATATCGTAGGGATCTGGGAATGCCTAATCTAAATTTACAAATTATTTATTTACTCTGAAGTACAATGGTGGAGCCAAGACAGAAATTACACAGTAAAATCTCCCATTCACAAAAAAAGGAGAAAAGAAGGCATATAAGTCATTGACCCATAACATGTAGGAATCCTGCAGTATAGACAGTGTGAAGTTTTCTTGCCCTAGAAGAGAGGAAGTTCCCTAGAATTTTGTTCTGTTCTTTGGGTAGAACTACTATGTCCATTTTTCTCAATGGCCCTAATTTAACCCCCCGAAGAGAATTTTCTTTGCTCATTGTCTGCCTTGAGCAAATCTGAAGTGTTGGGAAGAAGCTTTCCTTAGGTGCTATATAATTTTTAAAGGCTGCTGCTATTTGCTTATGGATGGTCAGGGGACCAGAGATTGTTTTAAGTCTCATATTGCCAAGAATTTTTTTTCTCTCTAGACTTGTGGTTTCTTTGGTAACACAATTCCCTCAAAACTTTAGTTTCTGCTTCTAGACAGTTCCTTGTGCCAATCACCACACCCAAAGATCTTTCCTGGACATATTTTTAAAATCTACCTTATTTATTTGCTTCCTTGCCCACTTTCAACTTCACAGTACACTTTCAACTTCACAGTACACTAAACTGTCAGGGTTAAGTGAACAGGCTACATTCTTAATCTGACCTTTGTTGCAAGGTTTGGTCTATTTGCTTGTTCATCTGCTTATTTAGATCAAAGATTTTCACAGTCTTATTTTCTGCCATTTTGGAGTTTAAAATCAGTAAACTTTTCTGATCCTTCAAGGTCCCACATTTCTAGACTCTATTTCCTTTCATTTTTGCTTATAAACCAGCTAATGGTCCCCTGAGTGCATCTTGTTTTTGTAATGCTTGTAATGCTTTTTCAGGCAGCCAGTATTAGCCAAGCACTCCCAACATTCGATTTTCTATTGGAGCTGAAGCCATTACCACCTTCAAATCTAACCCACATCGGATGTCCTGTTTCTTGGATTCACTCTTGAAACTGCATGTGTTTCGGGAAAAGAGAGATCCCTCCAGGTATTCTGAGAAGGAAGGGATTTAATACAGGCAATTAGAATTTTACTCAGCTGAGGAGGCACACCTCATCAACAAGGGTACCTGCATAATGAACATTTGTATACCTAACCTTGAATTGTACCCCATATCTTCAAAATAAAAAATTAAATAATAAAAAAAGAATTTTGCTCAGTCATTGGAAGGGCTCAGGAGGAAATTTCTGCGATCCACTGAACCCTCATTCAAACACTCACTTGGAGAAAACAGACATAATAATTATGATGCATACTATGTATGGAGTAATTCTGGAGTAAAATGAAAGTGTATAGGTGGGAAACCTAGTGTCATCTGGGACATGAGAAATATATTCCCATTTCCTTTGTTAATAAGTTCCATAGGTTAATAAGGACTAGCATTCCACATTTCCCTGTCACTGAGGTATTGTGAAGATTGGCCTTAGTAAAGTATACTGATTAGGTGATGGGTATTAAACCTATAGGCAGTAATGCAGATTTTTAAGTGAAATACAGTATCTGGATTCAAAATGAATAAGTAGAATGTTTGATTCTCCATTACTTCCAAGATAAGGTCTGAACTCTATAGCATGACATATGAGACTGCTCATGATATGTCTTCTCACATCTTTAGACTTTCTTCTTCTTGGGCCCTCCTCCCATATTTTATGGCTGTCATACAAAATTCATCTGTATTTTATAAACATGACCCATTCTGTCTCCTCTCCTTGCTTGGCTGTGTTCTTGACCTAGAATGCCCTTTCCCTGAGAATACCCCTAATTTAAAATAATTTTTTAAAATATTTTGAACTAAATAAAAACAAGGTTGGACATGGTGGCTCATGCCTGTAAATCCAGCACTTTGGGAGGCCAAGGCAGGAAGATTGTATGAGGCCAAAAGTTAAAGACCAGCTTGGGCGAAATAGCAAGATCCTATCTCTACAAAACCAAGAAAAAATCAGTTGGACATGGTGACACGTGACTGTAGTCCCAGCTACTCCAGAGATTGAGGCAGGAGGATTGCTTGAGCCTAAGAAGTTAAGGCTGTGATGAGCTATGGTTATACCACTGCACTCCAACCTGGGCCACAGAGTTTCCTAAGAAAACAAATAAAAAAAATATAAAAAATAAAAATACAACTTGTTAGAAATTGTTAGATGCAGTAAAAACAGTGTTGTGGGTGAAATTTATAGTATTATATGTATGTATTAGAAAATAAGAGGGCTGCCGGGCTCAGTGGCTCAGCCTGTAATCCCAGCACTTTGGGAGGCCGAAGCGAGTGGATTGTCTGGGCCCGCGCGTTTGAGACCAGTCTGGGCAACTTAATGAGACCTCGTGTCTACAATAAATCAAAAAAAGAGCTGGGCGTGGTGGTGTGCACCTGTAGTTCCGGCTACTTGAAAAGCTGAGGAGGAAGGATCACAGGAGCCCAGCAGGTTGATGCTGGGGTGGTCGTGAGCATGCCACTGCACTCCAGCCTGGGTGACAGAGTGAGACTCCAACTCAAAAACAAACAAATAAATAATAAAAAAAAATTAAAAAGAAAAGAAGAAGGCTTTAAAATCAATAATTTAAGCCTCCACTATAGGAAACTAGAGAAAGAAGGGTAATTTAAGTTTAAAACAGAAACAAATATAAAAATTAAAGCCAAAATAATTCAGATTGAAAGCAAGAAAACAATAGAAAAAATGATTCTTTGAAAAAAATGAATGAAACTGATAAATTCCTATCTAGGTTAATTAAGGGGGGAGAGAGAGAGAGAGAGAGAGAGAGAGAACAAATTACCAATATCAGAAAGAAAATAGAGGTCATCACTATTAATCTAGTGGATGGTAAAGGATAAAAAACATGAATCATTTTATTTGATAATTTAAATGAAATAGACCAATTTCTTGAAAAGACATAAATTACCAAAAGTCACATAAAAATATATAGTCTGCATAGACCTATATTTTATCTATTAGAGGATTTGAGTCAATAATTAATAATCTTTCAAGAAGGAAAATACCAGGGTCCGATGATTTTACTGGCGAATTCAACAAATGTTTCAAGGAGAAATGATACAAAGTTACCACAATCTCATTCAGAAAATAGAAGCAGAAGGAACACTTCCTAATTCATTCTATGAGGGTGGCACTACAATAATAACAAAACTAGATTAAGAAATTGCAACATAAGAACAGACCAACATATCTCATGAATATAGATACCAAAATTCTCAACAAAATATTAGTAAGTACAATTCAACAATGTATAAACAGAATTATACACCATGACCAGGTAAGATTTATTCTAGGTATGCAAGGGTGGTTTTACATTTGAAAACAATCAATATAAACCATTATATCAGCAGGCCAAAAAGAAAAACAAAAACATATGTGATCATTTGAGTTTATGCAAGAAAAACTTTTGACAATACTAATTTATGGTAAAAACTCTTAGCAAACAAGAAACAAGGGAGAGATTCTTCAGCTGAATGAAGAACAGCTACAATGATACTTGTAGCTAGGATTATAACTTATAGAGTGAAATCTGATGCTTTTCCCTTAAGATCAAGAATAATGCAGAAATGTCCTCTCCCCCTACTTCTATTCAACATTACACCAGAAATCCTAGCTAGTGCAATAAGACAGAGAAAGACAATAACAAATAATTTTTTTTAAGTATATAGATTGGGAAGAAAGAAAGAAAGCTGTCTTTGCTCACAGATGACATGTTTGTCTATGTAGAAAATCCTAAAGAATAATTAACAATTCATGGAAATATGTGATTATAGTAAGGTTGCAGGACAATAGATTAATATAAAAAGTCAATTTTTTATATACCAAAAGCCAAGAATTCGATTTTGAAATTTAAAAATTAATGCCATTTGTTGTAGACTTCAAAATAAAAAACTCAGGTATAAAACTAACAAAACATGTACCATACTGCTATGTGAAAAACTACAAAACTCTGATGAAAGCAATAAAAAAGTCTAAATAAATAAAAAGCTATTTTGTGTTCCCAGGTTGGGAGATTCACTATTGTTAAGTTGTCAATTCTTTCCAACTTGGTCGGTAGATTCAAATCTAATCAAAATCTCAAATAGGTATTTTGTATCAACAAAATGATTACCTGTATGATGACCATTTGAAAATACCTAATCCTGAATTGTACCCCACATCTTTAAAATTTAAATAAATAGATAAAGAGAAAAATAAATAAATAAAGTGTATGTGGAAAAGCAAATGACCAAGAACAGTCAACACAATAATGACAAAAACAAAGAACATTAGAAGATTAACAATATCCCATTTCAAGATATACTATAAAGCTACAGCAATCATACAATACATTACTGGTGAAAGAATAGATACATGAATCAACAGAGAAGACAAGAGTCCAGAAATGGGCCCACATAAATATGATAAACTGATCTTTGACAAAGGAAGAAAGGCAAATCAACAAAGAAAGAATAGTCAGGATGGTCTTTTTCCAAAAATAGTGCTGGAAAAATTGAATATCCATATCAAGTAAATAAATAAATAGATGGACCTAGACAAACCTTACACTTTTCACTGAAAAAAACCACCTCAAAATGGATCATAGAACTAAGTGGTTAAAATTTTTAAATAACTGACAATACCAATTGCTGCCAAAGGTATAGAGCAATAGAAACACTTAAGTGTAAAGACAAAAATATAAAACTCCTAGAAGAAAACACTGGAGAAAATCTACATTTCGTTGGGTTTGTTGATGAGTTTTTAGATATAATACAAAAAGAATTAACATGAGCAAACAAAGAGAAATTGAACTTTATTAAAATTAAGTACTTCTCCCTGTGAGATACTATTAAACTATTGTAACACAAAGTCACAGAATGGGGAAAAATATACAAACTATTAAAGGACTTATAACCAAAGCATACAAAGAACTCTCATAGCTCAGCAAAACAAAAGCAACTCAATTTTTTAAAATGGACAAACAACATGGGTGAGCTTTGATGACGTTATGATACGTGAAATAAGCCAGATACAAAAGAACAGATTATTTCATTATGCAACTTGCATGAAGTTTCTAGAGTAGACAAATTCATAGAGAAAGTAGAAGGATGGTTACCAGAGGTCGTTGGCAGGAGGAAGTGGGGAATCACTGTTAAATGGTATCGATTTTCAGCTTGGGAAAAATGGAAAAAGTCCTGGAGATATATGCAAGTGATGGTTGAACAAAGCATGAATGTACTTAATGCCACTGAACTGTATACTTAAAGATGATTTGAATGATGATTTTTATGTTATATATATTTTACTAGAATTAAAAAGATAAGCAAAAGGGCTGAATCAACACCTCACCAAAAAGGTATACAAATGGCAATTAAGAATATGATAAACTGCTCAACATGATTTTTCCATTGGGGAATTACACATTCAAACAACAGATAACACTGCACACACACCTATTAGAGTGGCTAAAATTTAAAAATAACTGACAATACCAATCGCTACCAAACGTGTAGAGCAAAAGGAACACTTGCTCATTGCTGGTGATGATGAAAATTGGTACAGTCATTGGTGGCAGTTTCTTACAAAGTGAAAACCAATCTTTATTATCAACAACTCAAAAAATAACAGATGCTGGAGAGGATGTGGTGAAAAGGGATCACTTCTACACTGTTGGTGGGAGTGTAAACTAGTGCAGCCTCTGTGGAAATCAGTGTGGCCATTCCTGAAAGCTCTAAAAATTGACCTTCCATATGACGCCGCAATCCCCCTACTGGGAATATATCCTAAAGAACCCAAATCACTCTATAAAAAAGATACCCGCACACGTATGTTTATTGTAGCATTGTTCACAATAGCAAGATCATGGAACCAACCATCCTGTCCATCAAAAGAGGACTGGATTAAAAAAATGTGGTACATATACACAATGGAATATTACACAGTCATAAAAAAAGAACAAAATCATGAATTTCACAGCAACCTGGGAGGAATTAGAGTTTATAATACTGAGCGGTCTCTCACAGAAACAAAGATCTGAGTATCACATGTTCTCACTCATAAGGGGACCTTGAGCAACTATTGTAATACTATAGGAAAAGGATTGACAGTGGCAGGAAACAATGGGGTGGGGCCAGGGAGGGGAAGGGAGGTGGGATTAATGGTAGTCAATATCTGTCTGGGGACGGGAGGGCACACCTCATCAACAAGGGTACCTGCACAATGCATATTTGTATACCTAATCCTTAACTGTACCCCATAATTTTAAAATAAAACAAATGTTTAAAGAAAAAAGCTTCCAGTGATGAAGTTCTTATCAAAATGTCACATGAACCTTCCGAAAAATTCCCAGTGACCTATGGTGGAAAAATTTAAATGAAAGAAAGAAAAAAGAAAAAAAAAGAAAGGAAGGAAGGGAAAGAGGGAGGGAGGGATTACTATTTGACCCAGCAATTCTACTACTAGGGAAAATAAATCATTATTTAAGAAAGAACCTATTCTCAAATGTTTATTGAAGCACTCTTTCCAATGGTACAATCACGGAACCAACCTAAGTACCCACAAACAATTGAATAAAGAAAATGTGGTACATATACATCATAAAAATACTACACCGCCATAAAAAAATAAATCATATCCTTTACCAGCAACATGAGTGAAATTGGGAAACGTCATCCTAAGTGAACTGACTCAGGAACAGAAAACCAAACATGGCATGGTCTCAGTTATATGCAGGCTCTAAATGACCACCAAGATGGAAATAACAGACACTGGGAACATCAATTAGCGGGGAGGCTAAAGGTAAAAAATTACCTAGAGAGTAGAATGTTTACTACCTGGGAATGGGACACCTGAGACCCAATCTCCACCATCACACAGTATGTCCACATAAGAAACATGACTTATACCCTCTGATTCTAAAATGAGAGAGAGAAAGAGAGGGAGGGAGGGAGAGGGAGAGAGAGAGAGAGAGAGAGAGAGAGAGAAATGGACTGTTGGATTATAACCCAACGTATAAAATAAATATTCATTAGTCCATGCTGATATAAATACATAATTAAATAAATAAACAAGTGGAGGGACTAGACCAATCTTTGGTGCAGAAGAATTCTAAGTAATTTAGACTGACACTCTGCCCCCAAGGATGTGAAGTATAACCCTCCACTCCTTAAATGTGGGCTATGCATAGGGACTTCTTTCTAAATGGTATAATACAGAAAGGTAGAAAAAGAATAACTTTATAATGAAAAAAATGGACAAATGCTACCTTAGCAAGGTGACCAAGAGAAACATTACCAGGGGCAAGTCCTATTGATAGTACATACCCATAATATGTGAGGAAAATGGCAATTTACCTCTGTAGTCTTCCTCCTGCAAATCCATAATCCCGGTCTAATTTTGAGGAAGATATAGACAAATACTAGGCAAAGGACAAAATACCTGACCAGTGTTTTTTGAAACTTTCATGGTCATCAAAATCAGGGAAAGTCTAAGAAAACTTCATAGCCGAAAGGAATGCAAGGAGACACGACAGATAAATAAATTAAATGCGGACGGGATAGGTTGTGAATAGAATCCTGCAAGAGAGAAAGGTCATTAAGTAATAACGAAGGATTCTAAATGAAATGCGAACTTGGGTTAATGATAATCCTGAACCAGGCGAAGTGAGGACCGATGGGAGGCCCAAACTTCACCTATATGTTGACCATTTATGTACCCGATCCTGAATTGTACCCCACATCTTTAAAATAAAATAATAATGAAATTTTAAATAAATAAATAATGCATCACAGCAAAATACTTTATTCCACAAATGCTTACATGGAAGGCTACTATATAAGAAGGAAGCAGTGCTCTGCTTAGAGTAAGTGACCCTTGAAGAGGCTTGGTGAATTCCCTTGTGAACCCTGAAGCACGTCTTGAAGTTTCTAAACCAGATGGTTTCTATATTCCCTTGGAGCATTACAGATATTAGAATTGACATGCTAGAAGGTACCCAATCTGCCAAATTATCTCTTGAAAAAAGTTCTTCTTGCCCATGGGAAAAATAAAATAAGGACAAAATTAGTTCAGTTCTAGTAAATGGCATCCACAACACTGAAGTTGTACAGTGCACAACCTGCACAACCCTACCCAGCAGCCCTGAATGAAATATGTATCCATTTAAGGTCTCCACTGTGCTTGAGGAGATGTCCTTTTCTTCTCATACCGAATTCTTTCTACTTTTGGGAGGGAGGTGTGGGGTAAGTGCTGGCATAGCCTTTCTTTGTGATGCTATAAGGTAGAGTTTTTCTTGTTTGTTTTTTGTGTGCTCACTTTACAAAACACAAAATGGATAACCTTATGCCTTTCCATAAAATATTATTTGAAATTTTACTGAGTCTACCAAATTCCAAAGTCTGGGAACCCCTGACCCTAGTGCAGATTTCCATGGGTGGAGTGTAGAACCTCTTCTTCCCCTCAATGTCCTCTACCTCACTTTAGTGGCTCAGATGGCAAGTTTTCCTCTTTAAGTTGAACCTGAAGTATCCTGGTTCTTGCATGTACTTTGGGAAAAATTAGAGAGAAGGAGGATATATTTACAGTAAAAAGATCTTTGACCTGAGAGGTGGAGAGTCTTGATTAAAATTCCAGGTTGGCCATAAAGCAGCTCACCTCACCCATTTACAAATCAATAAAATAGGAAAAATAAGACCAGTTTCTGCTCACTTGTATGGTGTGGTGAGGTTCAAATAAACTAATAGACACAAGTACCCCTTGAATACAAAACATCCTAGAAATTTAAGTTAGGACATGCTTGTAAAAAAGAAATGGCAAAGATAAAAATGTCATGACCAGTAAGTACTCTTAGGGTCCTTCCTGTGGGCTCCAGGGTCACCCGCTGCCAGAAACCCATGGAGAGTATCTCTACTAACTCTAATCCTACCAGGGGCCTCTGAGGCTATATCTGCCTCTGAGACCCACTCAGCGTCCTTGTCGCTCCTTCTGCAAAGTCAAATGTTAATATGCTGAGCTCCTTTGTGCTCCTTGTTAATAGAAGTCCTTGTCTTTCAGTAGTGGCCTTGCTGTCATCAGAAAGGGACATGTGGGGACATTTTGCATTACTCCAAGTGTCAAGCTGGAAGCAGATCTCTCCCCTCACCAGCCTTGAGTTCACTTTCTGGCAGGAAGATCTCAAAACAGAAGCTTCAGGGTTTACCCCCCATAGTTCGGTCCTCCAATCACATGGCCCTGTAAAACACAATAAGTATGCTAAGCAAATGAATGAACAAATAATGAGGATGATGATTTGATGATAAAGAGCACCTACTAGGTCCCAGGCACTGTTGTAAGACAGGGTGTTAACTTACATGTATAAGCTTATTTATTTCTAATGCCCACCCTATGAGGCCGACGCACCATGTTCTCATCACAGAGATGAGGAAATGAGATGCTATGAAATCCAAGTTTATATAGCTAAGAAGCTTTGGAACTGAGATCTGAACCCCAGCAATACCTTGGTTCTGGGCACTTAGCCACTAAGCTCTATTACGTTGCCTTTAATGGTAACTATTTTGAAATAGACCAACTGCATATTGAATTTTTGCCTGATCATCGCCATCACCTCAGTCCTTCTGGTCCTGCCTCATCAAACATCATGGGATGTCGCCGTGCTTACTCCCTGTCACCCTGGTCTTTCCATATGATTTTTCCTTTGTCTGGGGGAACATTCATCCAGTTCTTCTGGCTAAGTTTTAACCATCTTCATGACTACACTCCAAGGTCTCTTTCTCTAGGCAGTCTTTTCTGAGCAGTCTCCTCTTCTGGGTTCCCACAGCCCCGTAATTTGGGTCTCAGTTCTCATCACACTGACCTGTCTTTGTTTGCCCACCTGCCTGGGAATACATTTTCATGGCTAGACGCTGAAGTTACATTCAAGTGTTCAAATCCTGGCTCTGTTATCTGATTGCTGGTGTCCTTGAAGAGTTTCCCTAAACCTCTTTGCTTTGGTTTCTTTATCTATAAAATGAGATGGATCATGTAAACTTGTTTCTGTAGAGCAGTTAGGACAATGTCTGGCACATAGTAAGCGTTTTACATCTATTCACACTAACCCACAAGCATGTTTAGAGCTAAGACCACATCTTATTTATGAACCCCCAATGCTGATACAGTGTCTGGAACACAGTAGGAGCTCAACAAACATTTGTCGAATAAGGGAGTATATATATGCAAACTGCTCTTGAGAGAAGCCACAGGGACTCAAAAGTATAACTAAAAGAACAAGAAAATCTCTTTCCCAGAGATAGGAGAGGAGACACAGAATAAAAGAAATACTAGTTGAATCCCAGCCAAGTGGGGTAGGGCTGAGGAAGAGTGGAGGACAACACGATGGGAAAAAGGAATAATAATACAAATTATTGTAAGTATAATAATGACGGCAGAGAGGAATGGGAATGGCTGCTGGAGACCAATATGATGTGACAGAGAAAGTACTGGGCTGGGCCTGAGGAAGCCTGCCTACTCAAGGTAGTAGGCTTGTGGTTGGAGGCAAGCTTGTGACTTCTTTGTGCCTTAGTCCTACTTGGATCCATCTGCCAAAGTGGTAGGCCAGTATTAGCAGTTGTTATGGAATGGATGTTGGTATTAGGTGATAGTATTAGGAGGTGGCATCTTTGGGAAATGATTAGGTCAGGAGGGTGGAACCCTCTTGAGTGGGATTAGTGTCCTTAAAAAAAGATGCTCAGTCTGTCTCTCTCTCTTTCTCTTTCTCTTTCTCTTTCTCTTTCTCTTTCTCTCTCTCTCTCTCTCTCTCTCTCTCTCTCTCTC
>NW_007256174.1:986728-989280 GCF_000164805.1 Carlito syrichta | reverse complement strand
AGGAAAGACCAAGTGAGCATGACGTGAGAAGGTAGCCATCTGCTAATCAGGAAGACAGCCCTCACCACAAACTGATCAGTATGGCACCCTAATCTCAGACACCTAGCTTTCAGAATTGTGAAAAAAAAAAAAAAAATTCTGTTTGTTAAGTCACCCTGTCCATGGTATTTTGTATGTCAGCCTGATCTAACGAAATCAGTATTACAGCCTTTTTGTGTCTTTTTGAAACCCACTTTTTCCTCTCAGCAGTACACTTTGCACTGTACCTGTTCCTTCACTTGCATATCAGTGCATGTGTTTTGTCTTCTGTGTAGTATTGATTGCCCTACAAGACCACAGGTCATTGGTACGTTCTCTTATAGAAGGACAATTAGGGAGCTTTCCATGTGTTTGTCTTTACAAAATCTGTGGCCATGAACCTTTTTTTTTTGTTTTTTGAGTTTATTCGGTCTAGTTTGTAGTTTTGAATCAATAATTTTAACAGTAAACATAACACATTTTAATTTTAGATTAAACGTACGTTGTATCTCATGTATGATTTACACAATTACCTTTCCTTAAGTTCACATTTTTAATCACATAACTAAAATGGGAGTACAATTTTAATTTATGTCTCTTGAAATGCACTAATATCTTTATCAGTTTTATGTAAATTATCTTCATATAATACATTTTTAATATTACCCTGCCCCAGTGATTCTTCAAAATTTTTTTCTCCCTTTAAAGTCATGTTTTTAAATATTGTCATTAAACCTTGGGGATAATATCAATTTAATTTTAAAAAGGGTATATCTGATCAATGTAAATAAATGCCATGAACTTCTGTGTGCATGTCTTCTATGTTCATAGTGGGACATTTCTCCAGGCAGTATACCTACAAGTGCATGCCTGGGAATGCTTAAGCATATGTTTTATGAGTGGTTTTATAGGTTGCACCAATTTACCACTCACAAACTGGGCAGCTTTTAGGACATCTTTGAATGCTGATGTTCTAAAAATTCATGATCCTTTCCCACCCTCACCATAACTGTCTTATATTCTCCTGCAAGGAAGACAAACATCCTGGGAACTTGGGAGGATGCAACCAGGCACTCAAAATGACTTCTGTTTACCAGAGCTCAGAAAAGGACACAGCTTGGGAAGGACAGTCATGGTTACCAAAAAGGACTTTGTTTCCAGCTCCACCATAGTCCCAAATGAGAAAAAGTCTAACCAACAATAAGAGTGCAAGGAGGACTATGATAGGTAACTGTGGGAATCCATTGGCATCATGGTAGCAAGGTTCCTTAACAATCACTGGTATTTCTCCTTGGACAAGGATACAGGAAGGGAAGAAACAATGGAAACTTAACCAGAGGCTCTGTAATAAGTAGAATTCAAGGTGAGGAGCTTCACATTATCAGTGTGGGCCCCATACACTTAGGCTTTTCCAACACTTCTGTAGTTCTGCCAGAGAAATAATTGGTGTTGGAAGAAGCTCAAGCTTCTGGTTAGGAACCCTCACACACTGCTATAAATCATGAACTCAATCATGATCTCTTTCCAGAGACATTCATAATTGTGGCAAATCATCCTACACTAACAGGGCAGATATTGATGAACTAATCCTAAAATTCATAAGGAAGTACATTGTTCCCAGAATGGCCAAAACAATCTTGAAAAAAAAAATGTTGAAGGACTCAAACTTTCTTAGTAAAAAAAATCTACAGTAGTTAAGACTATGTGATATAAGCAAAAGGATAGACACAGATCAATGAAATAGAATTAAGAGTATAGAAATAAGCACATACATTTATAAACAATTAATTTTTTACAAGAACTCCATGATGATTCAATGGAGGAGAGAACGGTCTTTTCAAACAAATGACGCTGGGACAATTGGTTGTCCGTATGCAAAAGAATGAGTGTGAACCCCTACCTCACATCATATATAAAAAATTAACTCAAGGTAGGTCATAGACTGAAAATGAATCATAGGTCAAACTGTAAAAGCTAAAATTATACAATTTTAGATAAAAACATAGATGTAAACTGTTATGATCTTGGATTAGACAATGGTTTTTTAGACATGACACTAAAAGCACAGTGAGGAAAGACAAGACTTCACCAAAATTTAAAGTTTTTGTGCAGAGAACACTGCCAATAAAGTTAAAAAATAAACCCATAGGGAGAAACAGAATATTTACAAATCACATATTTGTAAAGGACTAATATTGAGAATACATAAAAAATTAATCTTACAACTCAATAACAAAAATAACTCAGTTTAAAACTGGGCAAAAGATTTATTTATTTATTATTTTTTATATATCAATATTTTAAATTTTGATATTGGGGGTACAGTTTAAGGTTAGGTATACATATATGCTTCGTTCAAGCACCCTTGTTGATAAGGGGTGTCTCCCTGTCCCCAGACAAATATTGACTACCATTAATCCCACCTCCCTTCCCCTCCCCTCCATAGTTTCCCACCATTGTCAGTCCTTTTTTTTATAGTATTATGGTGGATGTTCAAGGTCCGCTATATGAGTGAGAACATGTGATACTCAGAT
>NW_007256174.1:950008-986161 GCF_000164805.1 Carlito syrichta | reverse complement strand
CAAGATGTAAGCCTTTGTCAGAACTGGAGTTGGCAAATACTTTTCCAGTCTGTGGGCTGTTGCCTGCTCTCTTGATGGTTTCTTTGGCTTTGCAGAAGCTTGTCAGTTTAATGGGGTCCCACTTGTCTATCTTATCTCTTATGGCTTGTGCATTTTGGGTTTTGTTCAGGAACTGAATACCAGTTCCAATTTCCATGAGGGTGTGTCTTGCATTTTCTAAGGTTTTATGGTTTGAGGTTTTACATTTAAGTCTCTGATCCATTTAGAGTTAATGTTTGTGTATGGGGACAGATAGGGGTCTTGTTTGAGTCTTCTGCATGTGGTCAGCCAGTTTTCCCAGGACCATTTACTGAATAGGTTCTCCTCTCCCCAGTGGTAGGCGGTGGAGGCTTTGTCGAAAATGAGTACGTTGGAAAATTGAAGTTTAGCTTCTGGAATCTCAATTCTATTCCATTGGTCTATATTTCTGTTTTTGTACCAATACCAAGCTGTTTTGATTATCGTAGCTTTACAGTAAAGTTTGAAGTCTGGTAATGTGATACTGCCTGCTTTGTTTTTTTTTTTTTTGCTGAGGATTGTTCTGGCTATTTTTGGTCGTTTGTGTTTCCATATGAATTCCTGTATTGTTTTTTTCTAGGTCTGAGAAGAATGTTGCTGGTAACTTGGTGGGTATTGCATTAAATCTGTAGATTGCCTTAGGTAGGATGAACATGTTCACAATGTTGATTCTTCCAATCCATGAGCATGGATTATTTTTCCACTTGTTTGTGTCATCTTTGATTTCTTTGAGCAGTGTTTTGTAGTTTTCATTATAAAGGTTTTTCATGTCTCTGGTTAGGAAGATGCCAAGGTATTTCATTTTTTTTTGTGACTATTGTGAATGGAATTGTGATTTTTATTTGGATTTTTGTTTGTTTATTATTGGTGTAAAGAAATGCAATTGTCTTTTGTACATTTACTTTATATCCTGAGACTTTGCCAAAGTCCATTATCAGTGTAAGGAGGTTTTTGACAGATTCTCTTGGGTTTTCAAGGTACACAATCATGTCATCTGCAAAGAGAGATAACTTGACTTCCTCTTTTTCTATTTGGATACACCTGATTACCTTCTCTTTTCTGATTGCTCTAGCCAGGACTTCCAATACTATATTGAACAGGAGGGGTGGGAGTGGGCATCCTTGTCTGGTTCCAGTTTTCAGGGGAAATGATTCCAATTTTTGTCCATTTAGGAGTATGCTGGCTGTGGGTTTCTCGTAGGTGGCTTTTACTATTTTGAGGTATGTTCCCTATGTGCCTAGATGTTCGAGGGTTTTTATCAAGAAGGGGTGCTGGATTTTATCAAAAGCTTTTTCTGCATCTAATGATATAATCATGTGGTTTTTGTTTTGACATCTATTGATGTATTTAATTACATTTATGGTTTTACAAATATTGAACCAGACTTGCATACCAGGGATGAAGCCTACTTGGTCATGATGGATGATATTTGAGATGTGTTGTTGAATCCAGTTCGCTAGGATCTTGTTGAAAATTTTAGCATCTATGTTCATCAAAGATATTGGCCTGTAGTTCTCTTTCTTTGTTGGGTCTTTACCTGGCTTGGGTATCAATGTGATGTTAGCTTTGTAAATTGATTTGGGGCGAATTCCATCTTCCTCAATGGCCTGGAATACCTTGAGTAGGACTGGTATCAGCTCCTCCTTAAATGACTTGTAGAATTCTGCTGGAAAGCCATCTGGACCTAGGCTTTTTTGTAGGTAGTTTTTTTATTATGTAGTCAATTTCCTTGATTGTTATTGGTCTATTTAGGGTCTCAATTTCTTCTTGTTTCAACCTATGCAGGTTGTGTGATGTCAGAAAATCCTCCATTTCCTTAAGGTTTTCAAGTTTGTTTCCATACAAGTACACAGTAGTCTTTAATGATCTTCTGTATTTCTTCAGGGTCAGATGTGATTTCATCTTTTGTGTTTCTGATTGTGTTTATTTGGGCTTTTTCTCTGTCAGTCTAGCTAGGGGACCATCAATCTTGTTTATCCTTTTGAAGAACCAGCTTTTTGTTTCACTGATTTTTTGTATTATCTTTTTGTCTTCTATGTCCTGGATGTGGGCTTTTATTTTGGTGATCTGGATTCTTCTGCTGAAATTAGGGTTTTGGTGGTCTTGCTTTTCCGGTTTTCTTAGGTGGCTTGTTAGGCTATTAATTTGTGATCCTTCCATTTTCTTCATGTGCGTTTGTAGGGATATAAATTCCCCTCTTACTATAGCTTTCATGGCGTCCCAGAGATTTTGGTAAGATGTTTCTTCATTTTCATTTGTTTCCAGGTAACTTTTAATCTCTGTTTTGGTTTCATTGTTGACTCAGGAGTTGTTTAGCATCATGCTGTTAAGTGTCCATGTTTTTGTGGGTTACAGGGGAACCTTGTTGGTGTTAATGTTTATTTTTATCCCACTGTGGTTCAAAAAGGTACATGGTAAAATTTCGGTCCTTTTAAATTTGCTTATACTTGATTTTTGGCCAAGTATGTGTTTGATCTTAGAGTACATTCCACGTGGTGATGAGTAGAATGCATATTCTGTGGTCTTTGGATGGAGTGTTCTGTAGGTATCAATTAAGTCAATTTGGTCAAGAGTGACATTGAGGTTTCAGATCTCGTTGCTGATTTTTTGTCTTGATGTTCTGTCTAGGGTTGTGAGTGGGGTATTGAAGTCCCCAGCTATGATGGTGTTGGAGTCGATATCTTTTTTTAGTTTACCTAGAAGCTGCTTTATGAAAGTTGGTGCTCCTATGTTACATGCATATATGTTTAGGATGGATATTTCTTGTTGATCAATTGAACCTTTTATCATTATGTAGTGGCCTTCTGTATCTTTTGTGATTTTTGATAGCTTAAAGGATATTTTGTCTGAGATTAAGATCGCAACTCCTCCTTTTTTGTGTGTTCCGTTCACCTGAAAATTTGTTTCCCATCCTCTTACTTTGAGTCTGTGAGTGTCTTTTCTACTGAGGTGAGTCTCTTGAAGGCAATAAATTGTTGCCTGGTGATATTTTATCCATTTTGCCATTCTGTCTTTTAGTGGTGCATTGAGTCCGTTCACATTCAAAGTAATTATTGAAATATGAAAGTTGATCCCTATCACAATGTTCTTACAGAGTTGTAGAGTTGTTGTTCTTCCTGTTTGTGTGTTGTCTTTCTTTTGGTTCTGGAGTTGGTTCATGTGTGTTTTTAATCTTTTGCCTGTACTCTTGTGAAGAACGTTGTTGTTCTTTTTTCCTTTTCTTCTGTGTTCAATATTTTCTTACGCATTTCTTGTAGAGGTGGTCTGGTGGCAGCGTATGTTCTTAGGGATTGGATATCTGGGAAAGATTTCAATTCTCCCTCACTGATGAAGCTTAGCTTGGCTGGGTAGGTTATTCTCGGTTGAAATTGTTTATCTTTTAGAACTTTGAAGATAGGGCTCCAAGCTCTCCTAGCCTGGAGGGTTTCTGTAGATAAATCTGTTGCTACTCTAATTGGTCTTCCCTGGTAGGTAGTCTGACCTTTTTCTCTTGCTGCCTTTAGAATTTTTTCTTTTATACCTACTTTGTTTAGATGAATTATTATGTGTCTGAGAGTTGGTCTTCTCATTTGTTGTCTTGCAGGGGTTCTCTGAATCTCTTGTGTTTGAATTTTTGCATCACTGATGAGATGAGGGAAGTTTTCTTGAATGATTTCATGAAATGTTTGTTACAGTGTGACCTCTGTTTCTCTCTCTGTCTCAGGAAGGCCAATTACTCTTAGGTTGGGTCTCTTTAAGTAATCATTCATTTCTTGAAGGTTTTATTCAGTCTTTTTGAACTTCTTTTCTATGTTTTTGGCAGTTTGGGTTAGTTCTGTGTTTTGGTCTTCGAGGTCTGAGATTCTTTCTTCTGCTTGGCTAATTCTGCTTTCCATGCTTACGAGTTTGTTATTTATTTCCATCACAGTACTCTTTACTGCTGTTATTTCTGACATCAGCTCCTTCCTATTTTCCTCTTGTCTCTCCTCGAATTTTTTAATTCTCTCTATTAATGTCTTGATGTCTGGGTTTGTTTCATGACCAGTCATTCTGGGGGCTCTTCATTGTTTGTGTTCCGAAGTCTGTTTTCTCAGTGTCTGACCTCCCAGGGGTCTGTGTGAGACCTACATTCTTCTTTAGGTTTTTCTTCATTTGTGCGGTTTTTTGTTTTTGTTTTTTCCTTCCCTACTTTTTCCTTCCCTCCATGTCACCGTCTTCTTTAATTCTGTTATTCAGGGATGGAGGGATTATTTTTACTTCTGTTTGTTCAATCTCCAATTCTTCTTTATGTATGTCCTCTTACTTTGTTCAATTCTGGTGTTGCACTGTAGGTTGGGGGTGGTCCTTTTTGCAGTTTTGAGATTTACTTAAGGGGGGACCTGTGATTCAAAATCTATCTGCAGGTCCTGGTATCCACCAACAGGTGTATGAATAATCTGAAACCCACTTTCCACTGCCTTGTAATCTGTCCATGCAGTGGGGTTATAGGTTTACTCCCTGAAATAAAATGCGGTTAACAGAGGGAAGAGAATGGAGCAGGCAGTGGGAGGAAGAAGAGGGGTGGAGAGAGAGAAGAGTAAGAATGAAAACAGACAAGTGTACCAACAAATGGAGAGAGAGACAAAAATTGAAACATATAAAAACAATAGACCATGGCTGCAAACTAACCAACCCCCATACAAAAAAACGAAAACATACAATGTTACTAACATACCAGCTTACCAATCTCCTTATTGGTATGCTATTCCTCTATACAAAGATATGGTTTACAGAGAGAAGAAAAGAAGGAAAAAGAAGGAGAAAAAAGGGGGGGACAAAACAGAAGGAATGGAATCAAGTCAGTAGACTAACAGAACCAATCGAGCACACTCTGAGACTTTTCATTTAAGTCGAATGTCCTTTCAGTTCTGATTTCTAGCTGTCTTTTCAGGCTGGTAAGTTTGTTCACAGTTAGGATCAGTTGCCCCTGGCCTGTTGTGAAGGGCAGTTCAGATCATCACTCAGTTCACGACTGACCCGTTCACCATTCTGATCTGGCCTGTGTCTGTCAGGCTTCCATTTTTCCCCTTTCGGTGTTGTTACCTTGAATCTCCAGCAGATGGTGTTATCCCTCGCTCCAGATGGTCTTTATCTCAGCTGTTCGCTGGCCCCTAAGGGGAGGAAGATGTTGCCTCAAGGTACATGGAAGGAGACACACAGACTGGCAGGATGTCTCGGTGATGGCAGTAGACCTCAACAGATGTTGCTCACAGGGGCTTTAAAGTCTAAAGTTGTGGATCACCACAGGCATGGGCCGTGCAATGTGTAATGGCTGCCTTGGCGGCAGCGGCTGCAGCTCACTCCAGACATTGACGGTGCGATGTGGAATGGCTGCCTTGGCGACGGCAGCAGCAGTAGCAATGGCAGCAATGACTTGCCTCAGGTACAGGCGGTGTGATGTGGAATGGCTGCCTCGGAGGCAGCGGTGGTGGCAGCAGCAGTATTGGCAACTTTGGCTCGCCTCAGACACTGGCGGTGCAATGTGGAATGGTTGCTGGCCGTGGTGGCAGCAGCGACAGCAGCAGCCACAGTAGCTGCCCAGACCGCGGTGATGCCTCAGTGAAGTCTACGCCCGAGCTCCATGTGAAGAGCAGGCTGCCAACGATGGGATCTGCAGCCTCTGAGGAGAAAACCAGAGTCTCTTTGTGTTCTCCTCGGTGGAGAGCCTCACAGACTGAGCTGCCCCATCGCCATCTTGCCGGAAGTAGCAGGCAAAGATTTAAATAGATATTTTTTTACAAAGAAAGCATACAAAGGCCAACAAGCACATGAAAAGAAGCTTAAAATCATTAGCCAGTAGGGTAATGTAAATTAAAACCACAGAGAGACGCCACTTCACACTCACTAGTATGGCTATAATAGACAGACAATAACAGGTGTTGGTGAGAATGTAGGGAAGTTGGAACTACAAATTGCTGGCGGAAATGTAAAATGGTGCACCCACTTTGGAAAATAGTTAGGCAGATCTTTAAATTGTTAAACATAGAGTTATCATATAACATAACACTCATATCCCAAGGTATATACTATTTTTTTTTTTAGAAATCAGGATTTATTGAGGACAGAAGAGCTCCTACAGTGGGATGGGACCAAAGGTTGCTGTCCCCCACCATTTTAAAGTACGTTGTCTAACAAAAACTTGTACAGCAATGTTCACAGGAGTATTATTCATAACAACCAAAAGGTTGAAACAACCCAATAGATAAATGAATGAATAAAATGTGGTGTATCCATACCAAGGTATACTATTTAGCCATAAAAAGGAATAAAGTACTGGTACATGGTACAACATGGGTAATCCTTGAAAATATGTTAATCGAAAGAAGTCAGACTACAAGGCCACATTGCATGCAATTCCATTTACATAAAATGTCCAGAATAAACAAATTTAAAGAGACAGAAAGTGGACTAGCAGTTGTCAAAAGATGGAAAGAGGAGAGGAGGAGAAATTAGGACTGATTGCTATAGTACTAGGTTTCTTTGAGTGGTAGAAATATTCTAGAAGTATATAGTGGTGATGGTGGCATAAATCTATGAATCTACTACAAACCACTAAATTACATAATTTAAAGCATGAATTTTATGGTATGTGAATTATATATTAATAATGATAATAAGATATTTTGTCAGAAAGAAGCTTCCTGAATCCTCAATTTAATGAAATGTCAACATTGCAAGGTAATTTTGGGACTGGTATGGTTGGCCAGTATTTGTATTTTGCTAATTGAGATGTTAAAAGAAAAAAACTTTACTATTACCACCATTATTTTTGGAAAGAAAGAGTATGTACACATCAGAAAATGGAAAGGATATACTCTTAAAGTTCTTTTAATTGACTAAACTTAGCTTTATGAAAAAACTTTCTAAACTCAGTTATTCATTCCAAAAATGCTGATAAAGCATTTGATATACAGCAGGCATAATGCTTGGTTTTGGGAAGGACTGACAGTCAGCTGGAACCTACTGGTGAAGCATGCTACCCATGATGTTGGTGACTTATCATTGAGACCTGCCATGTTTTGCCAGCTGGGATATAGTTTGGAATTCACCCTTCACACTGGACGTATGAACAAAACAAATATGGTCTTTTGAACAAACATAGTGTTTTCCTCATTAAAAGTGGGGAGGCAGCAGTTAAATAAATATACACACAGCTCTACCTATAATTAAAAGTTTTGACAAGTGCTCTGCAGAACAAGAGCCGGAATTGGATACACTAATGGCGATGGCAACAGAAAAGGACTCTCAGACACTTCCCTCCCCCCATTTCATCTTGGACTGGTGAAAACTTCTGCACTGGTCCAGAAATGGAAACACTGGAGTAGGTTAAAGGGCTTCAGGAAAAATGTGTGAAGTGTCAAGTGTTAGATGAGAATGCAAGATTAGAACAGAAGTTGTTTGCAGCAAAATGCAGAGGTGTCTCTTTGTCTTGCATGGCCTGCCTGGGGAAGTGAGAACCCAATCTGGCGGGAACAGTTGTATGAGAAGGTGTGATCTGTGAGCTTGTTACATTTCTTGTCACTCTCCCAGGGAAGCCAGGATACCTTGCCTAACAGCCATTGCTGCTCTCCAATCAGCGCATCTTCTCAGCAGGCGACACAGGCGACATGTTCCTCCAGCTGACAGTGGGAGAAAGAAGAAGGGAAAATGTACAGTACCTTGCAGATGTCAGGCACCAAACCAGTGCTTTATATTTGCTATCTCCCCTTTCTCGATGACATTCACCTGAGCTCGCAATGATGGCAATGAAGAGTGGTCTGGTCCTGGGTTAGAGTTCTAAAAGGGGATGTGGTTTCTTTGAGCGAAGGTCTTGGCCTAGGGTTGCTGACTGAACCAAGAGGAAAGCAAATAGCTGTAAGAATGAGGCCAAGCCTGTAGGGAAAACTGAGGTCTCAGTATTGGTTAAACACTGAGGGATACCACTTGTAGGCAGCCATGTCAGAAGCTGAATTAAGAAACATGAAGGAGAAAGGCCTTGTTCCTATTTTACAGAGGATTAAATTAATCCTCCATCCAGCCATCCTTGTAGGTCTGATATAATTCCACGAAATGACTGGCTGACACTGTAAAAAACATAAAACACAAATAATCAAACTTGATAGCTTTTTCAAATTAACAAGATAACTCTTTTGGCCAGGGGGTTGGCAAACTATGGTCCTTGGACCAATTCCAACCCACGGCCTGTTTTGTCAATAGTGTTATTGGAGCCCAGCTACAACCGTTCATATGTGTATTGTCTATGGCTGCTTTCATGTTACAACGGCAGAGTTAAGTGATTGTGACAGAGACCATATGGCTGGCAAAGCCTAAAATATTGACTATCTGGCCATTCACATTACAAGTTGCCAGCCCCCCTGCTCTAAGCCTTGGGTGCATTTAATTTTTTCTACCCAGACAAGTTACATTCATTTACTCATTGCATGAACTCATGCAGCATATGCCAATTGAAAGCTTACTGTGAAATGTACCCAGAGTTGGGAAGGAAGAACTAGACAGTTCAGTTTTTACCATGAGAGCTCTGTTAAGTGAGGAGAGGCAGTAGGTGCTATGTAGGTAGTAATTACTGTGGAAATGATAAACAAATGGGCTACAAGCCCATGCGTGATTGGGGTTGGAGGTCAATTGAGCTTCCTGGATGACATGGTCTCTGACTCAGTTTGCCCAAGAATAGGTTGCAGTGCCACCTGTCTACTCAAAGTAAGGGCCCTGGACCAGTAGCAATGAGTGTTCTTAGAAATATAGAATCCCTACTAGATAATAATCTGCAGTTAATCAAGTACCTCAGGTGATTCATTTGCACATTAAAATATAAGCTGCTTTTATTTAGGCAAAGTTTGTACCAACTGTATTCACTTGTGTCCTTACCAAATAGCTCACACAACTGGCCTTTAGAGAAAATCCTGGGTTAGTGGCTAAATCTTCTCCCAATGGGACCTCAGTCTTTGAAGACCTGGCAGGGCAATGTCAGGGGCAATGGTAGGATGGGCAAAGCTCAGGAGGTGGGCTCACCAGCTAGGGAGAGAAACCAGAGGGTGTATGTGAGCCAAAGTCCTTACTTATGCCATAGTTCAAACTGAGAAAACCCCCATACATTGTCAAGGTAGGAGGCTAGGAGTAAGGTCAGACATGGGAGATGAAATCAAGAGTGAGGAACCTGCAGGACCTGAACAGGAAGGAAAAAGCAAAGAGGGGCAAGTTGACTATTGTAAGCCAAACTCCAGCAACCTCAAGGACCTTTTTGATGTCCAGGGATGATACACTGGACCAAATATGGAGCTGCCTTAAGGAGAGAGTCAGGTCAAATGTGAGAAACATCTGTGACAGCCGTGTATGGGGAGTTTGATTATGCCAGGAAGAATTTGGAAGTCCATACTCAGCAGAAAAGACTCAGCTTACATAGAGCCTCTATCCCAGAGAAGACTCCCAGAAGGCTCCTTCCTGCAGAGTAATACCCCAGATCTTACTACATTTTACTCTCCACAGTTCGAATGTTTGTGGTGGTAACTTGGGGGCAGGTGACTGATGGTTCCTGCCTGCCTCTTATATCTTGAGAGACCTAGGAGGGCACCCCAACACCCAGGGAGAGCACCCTGATACCTAGGACTTGTACTTCTCTCCAGTTCTCTTCTGCACTGCCAGTTCTCATCCAGCCAGTTCACGTTAACAAATATTATTTCCTGATGCTTTCCAAACTTCCCTGAAGATAAGAATTTCCGGAGCCCTGGCAATAACTAACAGACTAGTAAAAACTGGCAGACTGGTAGGACCCCAGATGAGACCTTCTGGTAATCTATAGGTTTAATGAGCCCCTCAGGTGATTTTTATCAGGAAGCCTGGAAAACTCTAGCTAGGCTCCTAACAGTGGTTAGGACTGTGGGCACTTTAAATTACACCCCCAGTCTGATCCCAGCTTTACCACTTTCCATCTGCAACCCTGTATGAATTAGAGGACCAAGTTAAGCATTAGCTTTCTCCTCTGTAGAATGAAGATAAGTATAGTGTCTTTCCCTCAGGCCCCTTTTGAAGATAAAATGAGATGTGTTTATAGAACACCTAGCAGAATACAAGGTACAGGGTAACCCTTCGGTAAATGTTAGTGTTCAGACCTTTGCTAAAAAGGAATAGAACTGGATAAGCACTGTGCTAAGTGCTGAGCAAAGAGAAGTAAATAAGATGGGTGTTTTCCTTCACCACCACCCTGTGATGAAGGCCATGGTCTTTTGTTCTTAAATTTTAGATTCAGGAGGTACAAGTGTATGTCTATTCCACAAACATATTGCATATGGGTGGGAGTTGGGCTTTAAGTGGCCCATTCCCCAGATATTGAACATTGTACCTAATAAATAACTCCTGAATTCTAACCTTCTTCCCACCTCTCTCCTTTCAGTGCCTCCAGTGAATATTATTTCCATGTTTGTGGCCATTTCACCTTTACATGTAAGTGAGAACATGCAGTATTTGGTTTTCTGAGTTCGTTCACTTAGGATGCTGTTGTTTATCTCCATCCGTGTTGCTGCAAAATACATGATTCTGTTCTTTTTTATGGCTGTGGTAGTCTACGGTATATGTGTACCATGTTTTCTTTATCTATTGACCCATTAATGGGCACTGAGATTGGTTCCATGATCTTGCTATTATATTGAATAGTGCTGCAATGAACATATGGGGATAGGTATCTTTTTTATATAAAGATTTATTTTCCTTTGGGTTGATATCCTGTAGTGGGATTGCTGGGTTAAATGGTAGTTCTATTTTAAGTTCTTTGAGAAATCACCACACTTTTTTTTTTTCTAATAATCCCACTCACAGTGTATGAACATACCCTTTTTGCCACATAGGCACCAACAACTGTTGTTCTTTGACTTACTAGCCATAGCCATTCTGCCTGGTGTAAGATAATGTCTTATTGTGGTTTTCATTTGCATTTCTCCTGACAATTAGTGCTATTGAGCATTTTTTCATTTGTTGATTGGCCGCTTGTATGTCTTCTTTTGGGAAGTGTCAATGTATACCCTTTGCCAATTTTTGATGGGATTGTTTTGTGTGTGCATTTTTTATTGCTTCTAGACCTTTCTTCGACTGTTACTTCTTTTCTTTTTGAGTTGGAGTCTCACTCTGTTGCCTAGACTGGAGTGCAGTGGCCGATCCCAGTCACTGCAACCTCCACCTGCTGGGCTCCGGCGATCCTTCCGCCTCAGCCTTCTGAGTAGCCGGAATTACAGGCATGTGCTACCACGCCTGGCTGATTTTTTAATTTATTGTAGAGATGAGGTCTCGCCAAGTTGCCCAGGCGGGTCTCGAACCCACAAACTCAGGCAATCCACTCACCTCAGCCTCCCAAGGCACAGGATTACAGGCTGAGCCACTGAGCCTGGCTGGCTGTTACTTCTAAGATATGTGCAACTCCTTCCAGTCACCCACTCAACAGGTAGCCTCTTTTGAGGTGTTAATGCTCAACCTGGCTGTTTTCTTTTCCAGGATGAGAGCCCAGCTTCCAAGGACAGATTAGACACTGCACATCTGTGAAAGTTCCACAGACGGAGAAAGGGAGGAAGGATTCTCCTGGAGGAGAGCATGCTGGATACAAAGGCAGGTAGGTGGAAATGAGCCTGCAAGGCCGGCAGAGGGACCAGTGTATAAAAGGGCCTCAAGTGTCAGGCAGTGGTGCACTTTAATGGAAAGAAGATACTTTCGCTTTTTAATGGGGCCGTTTGTTTTTTTTCCTTTCGGCATGTTTGAGTTCCTCATAGATCCTGGATATTAGGCTTTGTCCAATACACAGTTGGCAAGCCTTTTCCCCCATTCTGTGGGCTGTCTCCCCACTCTTTTGATGGTTTCTTTTGCTTTGCAGAAGATTTTCAGTTTGATGAGGTCCCACTTGTGTATCTTATCTCTTGTGGCATGGGCATCTGGGGTTTTGATCAGGAATTGATTGCCTGTTCTGATTCCCATAAGGGTTCCCACAAGGGTGTCTCCTGCATTTTCTAATATTCTTATAGTTTGAGGTTTTACATTTTGGTCTTTAATTCATTTAGAATTGATTTAGACACTTCTGAAAAGAAGATATAGGGGCAGTCAACACACACATGAAAAAGTGCTCAGCCTCACTAATCGTCAGAGGAATACAAATCAAAACCACACTGAGATACCATCTAACCCCAGTAAGAATGGCCTTCATTAATAAAAAACAAAACAAAACAAAACAGATGTTGGCGAGGCTGTTTAGAAAAGGAAATGCTTCTACACTGCTGGTGGGAATGCAAACTAGTTCAATCACTATGGAAGACAGTGTGGTGACTCCTAAAATAATTAGAAATTGACCTTCCATACAATCCAGCAATCCCCCTACTAGGAATAAATCTGGAAGAACTCAAATCATTCTATGAAAAAGATAGCTGTGCACGCATGTTTATTGCAGCACCTATTCACAATAGTAAAAACGTGAAACTAACCATGCTGCTCATTGAAACTGGACTGGATTATAAAAAGTGGTACATATACACAATGGAATATGACACAGCTGTAAAGAAGGACAAAATAATGGACTTCACAGCAACTTGGACGGATTTAGAGTCTCTAATAGAAAGCTATCACAGAAACAAAAACCTAAATACCACATGTTCTCACTCATAAGCGGACTCTGAACATTTAACATAATACTACAAGAAAGGGATTGGCAGTAGCCAGAAGCTACCAGGATGGGGGGCATATAACATTAATAAGGGTAACTGATCACAAACCAGGAGAAATGGGGACCAAAGAGGAGGCTCAAACTTTACCTGTACAATGGCCACTTGTATACCTAAACCTAAAGTATACCCTGCATCTTTAAAATAAAAAACAATAAAAATAAGATACTTTCAGGGAAGAAATGGAAACTTCCCAGTGTAGATTTCCTAGAGAAAGAGGATACCTACTGAATGGGGTCCCCATCAGGGATTCATAATGTCAAAGAGAAACACACCAGATGCTTGTTAAAGGTAGCAAGACACACTTTATTTAGATTACCGCAGTATGAGAGACAGACTCCAGCTAAACTGAGTTCAGCTCCATCTAAGACAAAGATGACTGAGGTTTGTAAAAGTAGAACAAAAATGAACTATTGGAAAGTTAAAAAAGGGTAAGAGGAAAAAGTACTGGGGGAACTATGGGAAAATGGAAAATTATAGAAGGTGGGTAAGGGGAGAATTACTGAAAATGGTTTGGCAAAGACTTGGCACAGGGGACACCTTTAGGACACGGCCTAGTGCATGTGGAAGCCAGGCTAGGGAAAGTCCTTTGTGCCACGTGAGAGTTCACGGTTCAAACTGAATGTTTTTTTCTATATTCTCTGGAGGTCTAAAGCCAAAAACAGAGCTACCGGGAGAAAGCTCTTCTTGGCGTCTACCTGCCAGGAGGATCAGAGACAAAAGGGGAGGCTGGATGAGTCTATTTAGAAAAAGAAGAGATACCTGGAATAAGAATGAGCTGGCAAGGACCAGCCTAGAAGGAGTCAGGAGCACTGAACTGGGCATCAAATGGAGAGTGGAGGAGTGTTGATTCCTGCCACTTCTGGCAGTATGTAATTTCCCCACACTTGTCCCCAGCTTTGAGGTTCCCGTGACCAGTAGGTGCTGAAATAACACAGTAATTCTGTAGAAACAAACAACCCCAACTCTCAGTGGCTCATAACAATAAGTTCATTTCTTGCTCCTGCTGTCTGCCTCTCTTGGGTCAGCTCAGACACTGTCTGACTGCTCATCTTTTACCACGATCTTTGCTCTGGGACCAGGATGAAGGGATAGCCACTTCTGGGGAAGCAGAAGCATAGGAGATTCTGAAAGAAATGATGCACGTCACTTCTCAAGTCCCACTGGGCACAGACAATCCCCATGGTCACGTCTGATGTCAGTATAGCAGAGGAATTTTTTACCCTGGTTTTGCCTAATATGCAACTGTTTCCAGCTACCACAGTCAGATATCATGGTCTGCTCTTGTCCACATGGGAGGGAGTTTCAAGGTAGATGACAGCAGTGCCGTGTGGTTCATTTGCATGCCTGTGTGTACAATAACAGATGTGGCAACGAAAACATTGGGTGCCAATCAGATATGGGAAATAAATTTTACATGCTATGAGAGAATCACAGACTTCTGGATTCAGTATGTTGATCTCTTGAAAGTTTTCTTTTCTCCTCCTCTTTTTTCTCTTCTTCTTTCTCTTTTTCTCCTACTCCTTGTTGTCTTTCCCATTCTTCTTCATCCTCTTCTTCCCCCATCCTTACCCTCCATCTTCCTTTTCTCCTCTTTCTTTTTCTCTTGTTTCCCTCTTCTCTCCTTCCTCCCTTTTTACCTTCAGAAATGAGATCCAAATCAGTTAAATGACTTGCCCAAGGTTACCATTGGGAACTAGTGATGCTACATCCCAGTCTAGAATCTTTTGCATTAATTTGCAGGGCTACAAGTTGAAGAACATCAAGCACAATTGTTTATAAAGCAAAGACCCCTTTGGCAAAAAAAAAAAAACAAACCCCAAAAAACAAAAAGCCTAACTCCCACAAACCTAAACAAACAAACAAAAACCTACAAAAAAACCTCTGCAGCTTATGTTTTTAAGTTGCATTTCAATCCATAAGTTTGATGTCAAGGGACGCTCACCTGGGAAGTGTTATACTTGATGTCCAAAGGTCTCACTGTTGAAGCCAGTGCTGTAACGGGCAATTTCCCCCTGGCTGGAGTGTTCAATGGGCAGCCCCTCCACTTGGTGAAAGTATTGAGCATGTTTGATGTTTGCTAAAGGTAATTTGTGTCACAGCAGCAGTTATTGTAAAAGCAATCACAATTTCTGTGGGATCCAGGAAAAAATAATTGGAGAAGCAATGCTCTTAGGGTGATCACTAGTCATGTGTGTGTGTGTTTTGGGAGGAGATAACCAAAGGAACAAAATGACAACTTTCTCCTACCGCAAAATGCCCTTTCCTTCAATGAAGTCACTCATGTTGTTCTTATCCAAATTCGGGAAGGCTGTTTTAGAATAGAACCAGCATTGTGTTAGGCAGTGGATAAGAACTGATTGGTGATGCCTAACAGCTCTATGTTGAGAGAGGCCATCTGGAGGGAGGAGAATTACCTCTGAAGTCAGGTGGATGTGGAACCACCATTGATTGGCTGCTTGACTTTGGGCACATCTCAGGAAACCTACCTCAGAGGGTTTTGAGTAGATTCAAGAGGGAATCATTTATACAAAGATTTATTGCACCATCTGCCACTATGTGGTCAACACATTGAAGTAAGCATCCAGGTTTACAACAGAGTAGCCACAGTCTGACAGCTCCATCATGCTTGCTTACCAGACACGGCATTTCTTTTTATTTTAATTTTTATAGATTTAGGAGGTACATGTGCAGGTTTGTGATGCACGTATATTGCATAGTGATGGGGTTTGGGCTTCTAGTATACCCATCACATGAATAGTGAACATTGTTACCAATAGGTCATTTTTCAACCCTCGCCCTCCCTTTTACCCTTCCCCTTTTTGGAGTCCCCAGCATCTATATTCCCTCTGTAAATTCACATGTATCCATTGTTTAACTTGTACTTATAAGTGAGAACATGCAGTATTTGATTTTCTGTTTCTGAGTTATTTAACTTAGGATAATGGCCTCCAGCTCCATTCATGTTGCTGCAAAAAAACACGATTTCATTTTTCTTTATGGATGCATAATATTCCATGGTGTGTATGTACAACAATTTTTTATCCAATCAACCATTGATGGACACTTAGGTTGGTATCATGACTTTGCAATTGTGAATAGTGCTATAATGAGCACATGAGTGCAGGTGTATTTTTGATGTAATGATTTATTTTCCTTTGGGTAGATACTCAACAGTGGAATTGCTGGACTAAATAGTTACAATTATAGCAACCATGCAAGGAAAGAAGGATAGAAGGAAGATGTACAGACAGGTGCATCTCACATTAGAGACTATAAATCTCCCTAACATGGACAATTAATACAGTTTTCTACTCTAAAGTAATAAGCACCAACAAATCTATCTTGTTATTTTGGGGTTTGGAAGAGTCTCAAAGTCTCCTACTTTACCATTCAGTGCACTAAACCCTCTACAATACCATGATAAGTGATAGCTAACATATCACTTGAATGTTCTTAGTGATGAAATCGCCCAAGTAATCTTTTATTGTTGGACGTTTTTGATTGTTAGAAAGCTCTTCTACATAATGAGCCAAGGTCTAGCACTCTGCACCTTCTGTCCTTAGTGGTTGGGCTTATGAAGAAAAAAGTCTAAATCATTTTGGGGATGAGTTTACATAGCTAGTTATCTAGATAATAGATCAATTTAACAAAACAACAAGTTTTGTTTTTCCTATTGAATTTTAACATTTTGATTGCATCTAAAGTGAAGTGTATTTAAAGCCTGGGGTTACTTTGTTTCCTTGAATAGCTAATAGTTATACCTTGGTAAGAGATAGCATAGCACTGTGCTTAACAATGTGCCTCTAGCGTCACACAACCTGGTTTCACACCCCAACTCTGCCACTTCCTGACTGGGTAACTAAGGAGCAAGACACTTCATCTCTTAGCCTCATCTTTATCTGCAGAATGTAGATAATAATATCTACCTGGGACGATTGTTGCAAAGGCTCAATTAACACACACATGCACTTATGTGGGGGATCCCACAAAAACCCAGAATTATCTTTTGGAGAGCAGGCCCCTGGTAGGGCCCCTTGTATTACACTTGGGGAATTGTTTTTCTGGATCAAACGGTCAACCAAAGTTTTTATCTGGAAGTTTTGAGAAGGTTGTGTCACAATTTGAAGAAGAAACATCCCGAATTATGGCAAACAGGTGACTGGTTCTTCCACCATGACAATGCACCTGCCCACACTGTGCTGAGCGTTCAGCAGTTTTTGACCCAAAAATGGCATGATCCTCGTGTCCCACCCTCCCTAGTCACCCAATCTCCCCCAGACAACTTTTTTTTTGTTTTCCTACATGAAAAATGTCCTCAAAGGAAAACACTGCCGATGTGGAAGAGGTTAAACGAAACATAGCAGAAGCACTAAAAGGCACTCAAACAGTTCAAAAACTGTTTTGAACAGTGGATAAAGCATCTTGATAGGTATACTGTATCAACAGAGATTACTTTGAAGGTGACTGAAGTTTAAACATGTAAGAATAAACACACAGTTTTTAGTAAATAAATTCCAGTTTTGGGGGGTCTCCCTTGAATATATAATGCATACAATGCTTTTGTAAGTGCTTGATAAATGTACATTACTGTCCTGGAACACTTGCTATGTGGTGGAGAGAATTCAGGGTCTTTATCAATACGCTTTCTGAGATTATAATAACCTCAGAATAGCTTGCATGAAAGGTATCGTGGTACCCATTAAACAAATGAGGAAACTGAAGTTCTAGCATTGAGTTTACTGAGCTGGTATCTTATCCTTAGGTAAGAAAATATTTGCTTATTTTGAATTAAATGAATATGTGATAAGGTATGGAGAAGCTTTAGACAGGAACAGAAAGACATCTGTCTCACATGAGGGACTTACTTTGGGTTTCCTCAAGAGAAGCAAACCACTAAAAGTACATTTTAAAGCCAACTACCATAGCAAGCACTGGAGCTTAATGCTATGGTCAAACTCTGGAAAATGTTGAAGAACATATGCTTCTGCAGAATTTCACCCTATGGGAGAGGGAACTGAGATATTTATACACCAAACTCCAGGAGGCAGTGGGCAGAGCACTCTTCCAAAGTCCTAGAAAAAACCATCTGCCCATAAATTGGCAATTGTAAGTTGCCTTATATGCCCTAAGGCATAGAGCAAGGAATTGAAAGCATTCCCTACAATCCCCTTGGAATAATTTTGAGACTTTTCAGAGAGGTTTAAAACTTTCTCTGATGAGACTGGCCTTGTGAGAGTCTGGGCCCAAGAAGAGTTGCCATAGGGCCCCAATGTTAAAGGCAGAAGCATTTCTCCTACTTCTGCAGAGAAAGCAGAACTTTGGAAATGTTGGGACCTCCAAAAGCCAAGCCTTGCTACAGACAGTCATGTTCTTAGGAGGGCCAATGGGACCTCTCTGACTGTCTCTGCCAGCATTTACATGGACAAGTGGGAGACAGAGAACATGACCAGTGCTAGTTATTTCAATGATCCATTGCAAACTGGTCGTTCTTGTCCATGTGGTATCAGCTGGGGCTACAGTCACAAGAGGGCTCAACTGGGCTAGAATATCCAAGACTGCCCACTCACATGTTTAGAAGTTGGTATGGGCTGTCAATTGGGTGTTCAGTAGGGACTGATGACTGGAGGGCTTTGGTTCTCTTTCGTGTGGCCTCTGCATGTAGCCTGGGCTTCTCACAACATGGTGTCTGGGTTCTAAAACAGAATATTCTAGAAGGTAAGAGGAAAACTAGAGATATCCTAATTTCCAGGCAGGGAAATTATACAGCATCACTCCCACCACATTCTACTGGTCAAAGTGAGTCACAGTATAAGCCCAGATTCAATTTTGAAGGGGACTTAACACAAGCGTGAAAATATTGGGAGGTGGGGATCATTGGGGGCCTTCTTTGGAGACTTGCTGTTACACTGGCTGGTGACAGTATCTGATAGACTGGCTTGGGGAAAACTGTGAAGATACTTTGCATCACGAACAATTTTTCTGTAGGAGTTGGGAGTGAGGCTTGGAATTCTGTGAGAATGAAGGCAGGTGCCATTGAGCCTGTGATCATTTGGTTATGCCTCCAGTAGGCAGGGTTATATATCTCTTCTCCTTATTCCATTTGCTGTTTTTGGCATACGGTGAAGATGAGTGTTTGTTGATAAACCTAATTGATTATGGGAACATTTGTCCAAGACACTTTTTAGCCTAACAAGAAACTGGCACTTGTCAAACACTCTCTGGGTACTAAGCACATTGCATCCATTATCTCATTTAACCCTCATTCTGTGAGGAGAGTACTGTTTAATCCCCATTTGACAGGTGAGGTCTTGAGGATCAGAGAGACTGACTGACTTCATAAAGATCACACAACTTAAAGTGGCTAAGCTGAGACTTGAATGAAGATCTTCTGTTCTGGTCCTAGAACTTTTTCCAGTCTGGTGTTTTCCCCTTTATCACCCTCCACCATGTTATAGTGTGCCTCAACTCTGTACACCCGTACCATGCTGCTGGTACCTCCTTCTGCTGAACCATTGGACTTTTGCTTGCCTGTCTTCCCTAGCTTGATGTGGGCAGTGACAGTGGCTATTTGTTTCTTTATCCCCAGAACCTAACATGAATCCTGGTAGGTGAGAGATGCTCAACATATCCTTGTTGAGTGAATGAATGAATGAATGAATGAACCATGTACAATACATCAAACTGGCTTTGAAGTTTTTTTCAAAGATTCTCTCCCAGATCAAATTAAAACCAAGACTTCAAAAAAGGTTTTAAAAGAAAAACATGTGACTTTTTCTCCCAGAGACAGACCTCTACTCATATGAATAAAGTTTCCTGCTAACTTTACCCACTGTACGGAAATGAGTCCAAATTCTAATTTGGGGGATGGCCCTTTTATCTCCCCAAAATTAATGCCTCCCGCTAAGAAATAAGTGTGTGGCCCAACTGGAGTAATCATGTAGAATTTCACAGCATGTTTTTCTGCTTGATGATTTAAACATTTTGTTTTCGTCTTATTATTCTAGTTTATTTTCTCTTTGCCCCAGTTTTTAAATTTATTTTTATTTTCTATCTTGCTGTGCTATGTGCAAGGACTTTCTCAAATTATTTTCAGAATGAGGTTGGGATTAAGCAAACACATAGCAAACATGCCCTTCTGAATGTACAACATCAAGCATTAAAGTGTTGTCAGTTTTTCCTATCACTGTTTCCTCTCTATGAAGATATTAGTTAACCTAATAACAAGGATTCTTTGGATTTCCAAACATTAGTCAGGCTTCTGAATCTTCTGTTAGGCCCATCTGTACATTTTCTTATAAAATCCAGTTTTCTTAAAGAACCCTGCTCAGTTTGTCTAGAAATCCCCACTCCGGTCATTGATATCTGATCATACTCAATATTTGATTGAGTTCCTCATCCTTAATCATTCCCAGGTGATATCTGATAACCATGGCCTATTTTCAGCAAGAATCCAGATTAGCCAGGATCCTCCTTGCTCCTGCCCAATGTCTCCTCTTAATAATTTTCCATCCCCTGACTCCTACACTGCTCTTTGGCTATAAATTCCCACTGGCCCGTGCTGTATTTGGAGTTAAACCCAATCTCTCTCCCCAGCTGCAAGACCACATTGCAGTAGTTCCTTTCCCTATGTTAATGATCCTGAATAAAGTCAGCCTTGTTGTGCTTTAACAAGTGTCACTGGATACTTTTTTCTTTATTATCACCCGTCACTCCAGATGAGTTCTTTATATCAGTGATTGCCACTGTAGATTTTAAGGTCTGATGACTTTATGCCAGCCATGAATTGGCTTATGACACCAGAAGACATCAACAGGAAGCCTGTCTTTCCAACTTTTAGAAGGATTCTAGTCCCAGATACCCCCAAAATCTATTCCGTTATCGATGTAAACTAAGGGACTAAGAGTCTTTCATTAATCTATAATTGGATAATTATTGGAACTTTCTATAAATCTGAAATATATTATCATTTACACTTTTAAAAACTTCCTTGGAACCAAAATTATAAGCATCATTTATAAAAATTAAACATGTTAAGATTTATTTTTATCCTTTCTTCTTCAACTGCAATCTTATACTCCCTACCATGGAAGAAAGGGGTTATATACCTCATACTCAAACAGTGTCACTGTCAACCTGTCAGATAGGAGATGAGTGGAGGAAAATTCTTACTTGTCAAAAAAGTTCCTCTTCCTTGGAATCTCTTTCTCTTTTGCCCTCCATTAAAGATTTTAGTCTATTTAACTTTCTTGTCTTTCCCCTCTTTTTCCCAACCCTCTGAGTTATTCAACTTCTGGCATAGATTGCTCTTTATTTAGCAAGCCATGAGTCGGCTGGGGGTCTCCAAACCTCTATATATGGGAAGGAGTCTGTAGCCTTTGGTCCAGGTCTGAATTTATGAGTTAAAAGACAATCAGACTTCCACACCAACAAAACAAACCTTCTGCCGCTTTGTCCTCGTATGCTAAAAGTTTTGCTGTCTCCTTTTGTTCTAATAAACTTTATACATGCCAAACAAGAGGAAATGTGTGGAGTAAGAGAAAAGGGGGAAAAAAATCTATATTTAAAATTTAATTTCCTTATCTTCTGGATTTTGTATATTATTATGAAATTTTTAATTAAAAGCTCGTCTCAGATTTAATTTCTCTATTAGATGGGGTAAAGTGAAATGGGAAAGTTGAAAAATATGACTTGAATTTATGAAGATATAGGTTTCATTAACTTTTTTTCAAACTAAAGTTGGTAACACATATCAGATAGCTCAGGAGGAACTCTGACTTTCTGTGTTTCAGGCTACTTAAAAGGAGAAATCAGTTTAGTAATGAATTGGGTTGGACTATTAAATACTTTGAAGGGAAAGATGAAAATTGAAATACCTTGAAGGGAAAAGATGAAAATTGAAATCACTGCCGTTTTGGTTTTCTCCACTGGAGTGATGGCAGGAATTCCTTCCTGTCTCATCCCACCTTTGCTGAGTCCTTGCCTCCCGTATATTTGAGGGTGCCTGTGGTGTTTCCCTATGGTAGCTCTATCTCACTCCCAGCCGGGGTGGGCACCTCTCACTCACTGATGGTGTCTCTGTGGGATGCAGTTCTGGAGCACCAGCCTTTCTTGGGGAGAAGGAAGGATGCTCTTGCCTTTTGCCCACCACCCCATGATATGTGGTTTTGTGAGGCTTAACAGAACGTGCCTGTGGGCGTGAATATAACACAAGAGATTTGCAATTCAGAGGCACTTACACTGGATAAAGCCATGTTCACATTCTGCTGGTAGAGCCTTTCCTCATGTTATGTGCTTATGTTGACTCCCGGCCGCTCTTGCTAAGCAGAAGTCAGCCTTCCTCTCCACACCATCTTGGGGAGACATCGTTCCTCCATGGAACTAAGTTCCCTTTCCTTCTCGATGTAAGGCCTACCTGCAGATGCCCCTCCTCTGCCTTCAGATATGCTTTTCTAGAGAAAGTCCACTCCCTTCTGGAAACCACATCCCCTTCTCATATAAGTTGGAGGCTGCATCTTTCAGCAGGACAATCCACCTAGCTGATAATCTTCATTCTGGAATGCCTTGACCCTACCATATGTAGGGCAACAGTGATCTAACATAGGTTAATTGCAGGTTCTCCTATACCTGAAGATGAGGTCAGGCACTCGTGCCAGTCCTGCATCTTCAGGGTCTCAGTTCCCAAAACCTTGTGAGAAAATAATCCTATACACACCCTTAAGAACAAATGAAAACTTTTCATTCTAAAAGTCATATACAGATAACCTTTCCTCTAGGAAACACAAGCTATAGATATTCAGCTGTGCCCATGATGCAAGCACCTTTTCATACAGATTTGGTTAGCTGCTAGTATCCAGAGCCTCTTAAATTCTGCATTGAGAAGGGGGTCTTTGCTCTGTGTATGCATAGCTATGGGCAGCAAAGAAGGGTTGAATTTGAAGGGCAGTGTTCCTCTATTCCTATCTGCAAAGGTAGTTTCTCTACAACAAAAGAATTGTTTGCTCCAAAGGTGAATTCAATTGTCTACCTTTTAGAACAGAATTTCTCAGAGCTTTGAAATGAGAGATTTCAGAGACCTTAGGATAATGATGTAGTCAAAGCTCAATACATAGATGTCTCTCCACCCTGCCTCTATACCATAGTCTCTGCAAGATGGTACCTCCTCCTAAGAAGTGGCCTAAAGATGCGAGTTCAAGTGTAAGACATGGGATGAGGGCAGGCAGAGGTTATGCTTTTCCTTTTCCTGATATTGCTCAGGGATTATGGCCTGCTTTCTCTCCCTCTCTCTCTCTTCTGCTTTCTCATTTTATATGTTTCACTCCTTCTTCTTTCTCTCAGTGTGTATGTAAGTGTGTGTGTGAACAAGAGAACAAACTCAATATCAATTTCATCAAACATCCAGATGTTTTCAGAAATCTGTCATCACATACTTGATTGAAAGACACTTTTGCTCAACACCTGGTGTTTGTTGTTGTATGAATTCAGGGTAAGACAAATCAAATTTATAGAACTGGAAGGGAACATTTTGGTTCAACCACTTAGAGTCAATCCAAAATGTTTTGCCACATATAATGTGTCAGATGCCTTTGTGGCCTGGCTCGAGTTCTCTCTTGTCTTGGCCCTGAGGGGGTGATGGTGTCATGAAGGCTTGGATACCCCTCATGTTGTTGCTTCCCCTACCAAACTTGTGTCATGATTCTTTATCATCCATTCTGATGCCCCAATGCTGGGGGCTTCTCCCCAGCAAGTCCCTGTACAACCTGGAAACACAGGGGGCTTAACAACCACAAGAGCAACTCTCAAACACTGGGGGATCCTGCTTCTCCTGGTTAGTCCTTGGGTGAAAAACCCTCAGAGGCCTTCTGAACATTCTTCCACAGTGCTTGGTAAGGATGGAGCCTTGTTTGTTCATAGCAGTCACCTCAGCAACATACCATGGTGGTTGGCTCTTCCTCCTTCCCTTATTCTCACTAGTTCTTCACTTCTGCTCCTTCGAATTCTCTCTCAACTAGACTACCTGTTCACATGTCCTTGTCTCAGGCTCTGGTTTTGAGGGGAAGCTTAAACTAAAAGAGTGGGTACCAGAAGTGGTCCAGGAAGCAGTCTCTCAAGATGAGGCTCTGGAACTGGATAACTCACTGGTATGATGGAAATACCAGCTGTAGGTGGGGTGAAAATAACCACTGGCGTGTACCGTGATTCTGAAGACTCACAATGATGGCGAATCAAAATGAGGCACAGGTGGAATATGAGCTTGCAGATTATGGTAGAGTCAATGAGAAATGACAATGTCAAGGACTGGGAGTTAGCCGCTTTTCTTATCTGCTTTAGTATTCTTGAAGAAAAAAAAAATGATGGCGCAGGATAGTCACCTGTCAACCCAAGGCTCACCATGAAAATTCAAAAGTCTCCATAGTCCATTGGAAAAGATCCTTATCTCTTGCAGCTGTAGGGAATATTGCACTGAGAAAAGGACCCAGATTTAACTGTAAGGATTATAGGCCTTCAGATACAACTCAATTTACAGCCCGGGTCTCTTATGAGACCCAAGTTGAATGGATCAATTCAAGAACCTTGAACCTCTGGATTTTTATGAAACCTCTGGGCTAGCCGAAGCTTCCCTTTCTTCTTGTTAGAAGAGAGGAATTTTTTTGTCTAGAGACCCTGCAAACATTACACTTCAGGCAGGTGCTTCACAAAATGATGGCTGTTCACTTCAAGATCCACTCATCTTCCATTGTTCCAGATTGATAACTAGAGAAATTCAGTCTAGTATAAGCCTAGGAGAAAATAACATACATCCAGAAAGAATGGGGGGAGTTAATCAACATATAAATTGGCAGAAATCTGAGAAAGGCAAGTAAGATTGGATCAAGGAGAGAGGAGAATTTATTGAAATACAGGTACTCTCCCATGACCCAGGGTTTAACATTCTGTTAACGATACCTGAATCCAGTCCTAACATGCTGCTCTAATGGCTCCATAAAGTTTGAACACCATTGTAGACTATAGTAAATGGGTGAAGAATGTTGAACAGGGGGGTCAAAAGACTCACAGAGCGGGAGTGTTAGAATGGATTATTCTGTAAGAGTAGAGAACTTGTCACTTGACTATGTTTCATGAGCGATCCCAGAGGACACCCTCCCTTTTCATCTAGACAATAAGAAAAGGAGCGAGCAGGGTACTAGTTTTGTTGAGAATCTCAATGGTGACTGTCTTACAGGTTAGGGTTCACCACGAGAGATGCTGTTATAGAACTAGACTCTCTAGTGGCCGTGGGGGTGGTCCAATTCTGAAACAGCAGAGGTCAAATGGCAGCACTTAAACATCAGAGGCAAAGTAATCATAAGAACTGCCATGGGAAGTAAAAGCAGAGGACAGCCAGGGTGCCCTGCCTCTCAAGGACATGGGGCTCATAAGTCAAAGTATTCCTAGTGGCAAGACTGACTGTCATCCAATGAATCATATAACCAGAAGAAATCAAAAGCTGGAAAGCATAATGGAAATATAAAAATTGCTCACCTTGTTCCCAGATCTAAGCCAGTTCCTACTTTGAGGACCTCTATATATAGTAGCAATGTCATCACAAGTATGTACAATCAATATGTCTCTAATCCTTCCCCAAAGAGACTTTTACCAGAGTAACTGGACATTAGGGAAGGGAATATTGAGTATTTTGGCATGAACTGATACCAGCTACATTGGAGGCCTGCGGAGGCCAAGTCATGAAGGAGTCCTACTTTGAGTCCATTCCATAGTAGTGTTGTGAATCTGCATGCCCATCTTCTTTGTTATTTCTCTGGCTTCTGAGTGTGTAATTGAAATGCAGATCTCTAGCAGCCGAAAGAATTCATACACTCATTCTCTGACCTATGTAATAAGAGCCATTAAGATAGAAATGGTGAAGTGAATGCCCTTGAGATTGCTCATCTAAAAGTAGAACCACTTGAAACTTCTTTCCAAGAGGAAGATCATGAAATCATAACCGCTACCTATTTTTTTTTTTTTTTTGAGTTGGAGTCTCACTCTGTTGCCCAGACCGGAGTACAGTGGCCGCTCCTGGCCACCCGCAGCCTCGACTTGCTAGGCTCTGGCAATCCTTCCGCCTCAGCCTTCCAAGTAACTGGAATTACAGGTATGTGCTACCACGCCCAGCTAATTTTTTTTATTTTATTGTAGAAATGAGGTCTCACCTGCCCAGGCGGGTCTTGAACCCGCGGGCTCAGGCAATCCACTCACCTCAGCCTCTCAAAGGCACGGGATTACAGGCTGAGCCACCAAGCCCGGCTACTTCTACTTATTAAAGAGTAAATCAGAAGCAACATAACATTCTTGGTGAATTACAATATTAATGCCACCATCAAAGACATAAAGGATGCTGTGATGATCTTCCCTATCATATATACTACATTCAATTTATTGGTAAGATATCTGAAAAAAATATGGATTATATGCCAAGGAGTAGTAAATTTAACAATGAGTAGCCCCAATTGCAACTACTGTATAAGATATGATATCTTTAATGAAACAGAATAGCCCTGGCATTCAGTATGCAGCTATCAATTAGTCATATATTTTTGTAAGCCTCAACAGTAAAGATCCAAAGTAGTTTATCATAATATATTCTGCATGGACCTCCATCATTTTGGAAGTTCTTAGAATGTCATATGAATTCACACTTTGATGAAATCACACTGGGCTTGATGAATAGGTGTTAGTGATTTACCTGGACCCTCTGACAAAATGCATGATTGCCGTAGGGTAAGAGATAAACCCACCAAGTTTCAGTATTCTGCCATATCACTGCAGTCTTCTGGGGCCCAGTGGTCTGAAACATTCTAGTACATCCCCTCTAAGGTAAAAGAAATATGTCCATCTTGTACCACAACCATTAAGAAAGAAACCCAGCATATGGAAGACCCATAACCGGAAGGCAGCATTGACTCCACTGGGGAAAACTGAAATGACTCATTTATTGCAAGGCTCATAGCTTCTATTTTTAAGTGATGCAACAGTTCTGAGATATTGGGTAAGCTTCGCTGTTAGGCTGCATGATCCAGCAGATACAATGGTACTAGACATTAAGCGTATAAGTTTGAAATATCACACTTTGAAGGGTGATAAGGGTATTAAGGGTATATAAGTTTCGGAGGGGACACACTTCATCCACAAGGGTACCTGCATAATGAATATTTGTATACCTAACCCTGAATTGTACGCCATATCTTTAAAATAAAAAATTAAAATAAAAAAGTATCAAGTATCATCTTGAAAACTTCAATTCTAGAATCATGGTTCAGGCCAATGAGGTTCTTGTGCAAGGTCCTGCCTTCCGTGTCAGAGAATTATTTACTGTTTGAAAAAGCAGTTTCACACAGGCCAATATCTTTGATGAACATAGATGCTAAAATTCTCAACAAGATCCTAGTAAACCAGATTCAACAATACATCTCAAAAATCATCCATCATGATCAAGTAGGCTTCATCCCTGGGACGCAAGGCTGGTTCTACATTCGCAAGACAATAAATGTAATTAAATACATCAACAGACGTCAGAACAAAAACCACATGATTATATCATTAGTTGCAGAAAAAACTTTTGATAAAATCCAGCACCCCTTCTTAATAAAAACCCTCAAACATCTAGGCATACATGGAACATACCTCAAAATAGTAAAAGCCATCTGCAAGAAACCCACAGCTAGCATGCTCCTAAACAGACAAAAATCGGAACCATTTCCCCTGAAAACTGGAACAAGACAAGGATGCCCACTCTCTCCCTTCCTGTTCAATATAGTATTGGAAGTCCTAGCTAGAGCAATCAGAAAAGAGAAGGTGATCAGGGGTATCCAAATAGGGAAAGAGGAAGTCAAGTTATCTCTCTTTGCAGACGACATGACCGTGGACTTGAAAACCCAAGAGAATCTGTCAAAAGCCTCCTTGCACTGATAAAGGACTTTGGCAAAATCTCAGGGTATAAAATAAATGTGCAAAAGCCAATCGCATTTGTTTACACCAATAATAAACAAACAGAAACCCAAATAAAAAGCACAATCCCATTTACAATAGCCACACACACAAAAAAAGAAATACCTTGGCATCTTCCTAACCAGGAATGTGAAAGACCTTCACAATGAAAACTACAAAACACTGCTCAAAGAAATCAAAGATGACACAAACAAGTGGAAAAATATCCCATGCTCATGAATTGGAAGAATCAACATTGTGAAGATGTCCATCTAAGGCAATCTACAGATTTAATATAATATCCATCAAATTACCAGCAACATTCTTCTCAGGTCTAGAAAAAACAGTACAGGAATTCATATGGAAACACAAATGACCAAAAATAGCCAGAACAATCCTCAGCAAAAAAAAACAAAGCAGGTTGTATCACATTACCAGACTTCAAACTTTATTATAAAGCTACACTAATCATCAGGGAGATGCAAATCAAAACCACACTGAGATACCACCTAACTGTAGTCAGAATGGCCATTATCAATAACTCAAAAAATAACAACTGCTGGAGAGGGTGTGGCGAAAAGGGAACACTTCTACACTGTTGGTGGGAGTGTAAACTAGTGCAACCTCTGTGGAAAGCAGTGTGGTGATTCCTAAAAGCTCTAAATATCGACTTCCCATAAGACCCCACAGTCCCCATACTGGGAATAAACCCTGAAGAACTCAAATACTCTATGAAAAAGATACCTGCACAGGTAAGTTTATTGCAGCATTTTTCACAATAGCAAGAACCTGGAACCAACCATGCTGTCCATCGAAATAGGACTGGATTTTAAAAATGTGGTACATATACACGATGGAATACTACACAGCCATAAAAAAGAACAAAATCATGAATTTTGCAGCAACCTGGATGGAACTAGAGTCTATAATACTGAGTGATCTTTCACAGCAACAAAGATTTGAGTATCACATGTTCTCACTCATAAGTGGACCTCGAACATCTATCGTGATACTATAAGGATTGACAGTGGTGGGACTCTATGGGGGGGGCAGGGCATGGAGGGCAAGGAGGGCATGGGTCGTGGGATTAATGGTAGTCAATATCTGTCTGGGGACGGAGGACACCCCTTATCAACAAGGGTGCCTGAACGATGCATGTTTGTATACCCTTCCCTTAACTGTACCCCACAATTTTAAAATAAAAAAATATGTTTTTTTTTAAAAAAAGTAAAAGCAGTTCCTGATGTGCTAACAGGATCTATTAGAAACTGAGCAACTAACCGCGGGACTTAAGTGACCATGTGGGTACAGCTGCCTATCAGGAGATGAGAAATGTCAAATTCAGGAAGCCTTAAGGTAGACAGGAATAGTAGACACCCAACAGAAGTAGCCAATTTGAGAGTATAGCTAGAATGAATGGAAGATGGGGGCGAAGATAAAAATCAATTGCAACTCAGGACCAGTTTCAGCAGTAAGGGTTTTTGCTTGTTCCACTAATCTTGGTGTAGGAAGACTTTTACTGAGGTTGTAGCTGACCATAACCTCATAGGCTCAGTGACTGATTGAACTTATTGTATACACAAGCAGATCAAAGGGCTGCAAGAGGTGTATCAGATACTTCTCATGTCTTGACTCACATCTTCTCAGCTTCTGGTTTTAGTCTTGATGGTAGCACACAGTCTTCTGCAAGCTTTTACTCACTTCAAGCTGATAACTTGCCATCCCAAGTATGCACAGTATTTCTTCCATTTGTACTTCACAATCTCTCTGGTACCACATATATTGGAAAAAACTCACTGACAGGCAGCAGCATGGAAAGAAAGTGATAGGTTCATATAGGTAAATATTTCTCCCATTTCACCCTTGGGACAGTTCCTAGAGGCAGCCTATAAACTCCTCAGGGGACTTCAGAGAGATACAACCCATTTCCCACAGTAGTACCCACATTCGCACATCCTGTGTCAAGTTTTTCTCCTTCACTCTCATGTTTTCTCCATCCTGGTAATCATCTTTAAAAATTGCCTGGACAGGATTTTTTCCATGGTTCTCCTTTCCATGGGAAATTTAGCTAAAGTGTATCATAAATGATGAATGAGTAATGTAATTTTATGAAGAGAAAGACAAAGTTAATACTCTATAGCCAGATAGTGAGGGAATTCTCTTACAGAAGCATCAGGGTTCTGGGTATAGCAGAGGGAGCTGTGGTTCAACTGTGCTAGGAAAACAGGGAGTTGTCATGGAGGAAACACCAGTTACACTGCACCCTGAAGAGTGAGTGAGAACAAGATGGGAGAAGAGAGCCTCACTGGGTTAAACAAAGGCTTAGAGGGTTAAAAAAAAATGACCTATGTACTACATAGAACTCTTCTGAATATAAGTGACCCCCCCCAATAAAAAAAAATCAGTGATGAAGGGGGGAAAAATTGTCTCACAAAATTCAAAATATGGTTTACTAACCAAGCTAGGGAAGCTGATCCAGAATTACTGGGAAACAAAGACTCAAATGTTAAGAATACTTTTATATTTACAGTCTCAACTACAGGTTTACTTCATTATACCTTTGGCTAAAATTCCAAAAATTTGAAGAATGGACTCTAAATCTCATTGAACTGTTTTGCTATATGTGTTCTTCAAACACATCAGCTGTGACCAGAAGGCTTGGGCCAAGTGGCATAAACATAGTTCTCCCTATAATTGCTGCTAGGGTGAGTGAGAGTCAGTTACTAGACTAGGAGTACTGGGCAGATGATCTAAAGGTGTTCATATCAGCTTGTCTGAGGGGTAACAAGAAGTCACAGGTGAGTTGGAACACAGGATACAAGGGAGCATGGAATTGATTGAAGACATGAATGGGAATGCAGACAGTCAAGGACCTCGAATGCCATAGGAAGGAATGTAAGTTTCATCTCTAAGTCATTAAAGATTTTGATATAGGACTATGTAATGATTACCTATACATTGTAAAAGTATAGATCAAAGGGATGCATTTTATGATCCAGGGAAATTATATAAATGATTATTGTCCACATAAAAAGTGGCAAGGTCTTGAATTAAGGAAGAGTCTAAGGGAATTGAAAGAAAAAGATGTTTCTGAGAAAAGGGTAATAAATAGGTTTCACTGATGACCCCAATTAATAACCTTCTTGTATCGACAATACTATAGGAAAGGGATTGGCAGTGGTGGGAAACTGCCAGGAGACTGGAGGCACACCTCTTCCACAAGGGTACCTGTGTAATGAACATTTGTATACCCAACCCTGAATTCTACCCCACCCCTTTAACATAAAAAATTCAAAAAATTTTGAAAAAGTATTAAAACCCTTTGTTTTCAATGTGACTTTCTAGCCCTCCAATCAGCAATGAAGTCCATTTTCTCACTCCTTGAACCTGGCTGAGCTTATGACTTAGTCAAGCCAATTGATATGGCCTTGGACCATTCCAAATCTAAGCCTCAAGAGGTCATGTACACTTCTTGCTTTGTTGGAACTTACCACTCCTCCAAGAACCAGCCCCCCAGCTAGCTAACTGGAAGGTGGGAGACACAGGAGAATAGATGTGCTCCAGCTGATAGGAAGAGAGCTGCTTCACCAGCCTGCAGCTGACACAGATACATGAAGGAGACCAGAAGAATCACCCAACTCAGCCCAGCCTAAACTGCTGACCCACAGCAACAAAGAGTAAATAAATAACCATTGTTTTAAGTCACTAAATTTGGAGGTGGTTAAACAGCAATACCATAAGTAATACAGCTGACTTCATTTTTCAGATGAGGAAACTGAGGCTTCTAGAAGATTAAATATTCAACCCCTGTTAGTAAAAGAACCAGAACTAAAACTCAGGATGCCTCTTGTAGTACAATGTGCCTCTGGCACCTTTGGCAGAAACCAAAAAGGATTGATGTTAATGATCTTGACTGCCCTTTACTGAACACGTGACAGCTCTAAGGCTGACACTTTCTGTCTGTTGCTATTTTAAATCTTACATGAACTCAATGAGGAGGATTTTACTAAATCCATTTAATAAAGATGAGAAGATGTTTACAAAACTAAAATACAGTCTTTGTGTCTGCAGAATCCTGCATTTTCTACTTTTCATGCAGAAAGTCTTTTTTAAAATATACTAGTCATAGTTTCATCATTACTGAGAACTATATGGCACTGTTTATATTCCTCCTACTGTAAACCACTGTTTCATTGAATATTTTATATTCCATACTTACATATTATAATATTAATGTCATACTATGTGCCAGATACATTGAAGTGTGTTTTCTAAATTGTCCTTTTTGATTCCTATGGCAATTCTAAGAGATAAATACAATTAATGGCCAAAATTAGCAGAGAAGAAGACTGAAGTTCAAGGTGTTTAAGTTATTTACCCAGGGTCATTTCTAACTCTAAACTATATGTCTTTATCCACTGTGTTGACTGCAATCATTAGAAACTGTTCATATTGAAAAGAATCCCAAAAGTGGAGTCTCTGGGAGTAAGAGCTGAAGAGTAGACCACGTACAACCCCACTGAGTCCAAGACGTTTGTGGCTATGATTTATTCCTTTTCCATCCGATAATTGTGCTTTCTATGTCACTGTTGTGTCATTCTCGATTCTATCAGAAACTTTGCTTTCGTCTCCCTCTTTCCATTTTTCTAGGTCCTGCTGTTTGAGTCTTAATCAGATCTGAGCAGGAAGAGTTAGAGGGTACCTAGAGCATTTTGTTATGTAGGCAGTTGTAGTTAGAGATGACATCTATTAGGAGAGAAATCTATTTTCTGGATGGAGCATTTTGTGTTGTTGTCGTTCAAGAGAATTACAAACCTGTGAGAATAATACATCTGGCTATTTCACCTTGTTGACAAGTTTTCAGGCATGATTGATGGCTCCAGCTCTGACCCCAACATACACATGCACTAATACTATAAATTCTTTTTTAGTCCATACATCTTGATTAAATTCCCGACACTGCTGATACACTTCGTGAGCAAATACTAAGCACAAAGTCCTGGTAAGGAGAACAAGCCTAAGGAAGTCAATTGAATTAGCATGAGTAAATTAGGCAGATGCTTTAAGAAAGGGCCTCTGTGATGGGCCCATCACAATTGGAAGATAAAACATGAGTCACACCCCAACCCCCCACTTCTGCAGAGGCCTCAGAAGACTTAAGGGTCCAATGGAGCTACATGGTTCAAGGAGTATGATGTGTGAGCTCCTGCTCCAATGTGTCTCTTGTTAGTTCCAACTCTCATTCCTTCCTGCACTAAATGTCCATTGAGCACCCACTCTGTGCCTGATGCCATGCTGGCATGGAGTTGCAGGTTTTAGGTAGCTACCATCTCTGTCCCCAAGAGGAGACACAAAGACCAACACAAATTCCATCACAGGGGCACAATCAAGATGCTGGTAGGGAAACAACCAGAATGATTTATTTTATGTGCAGAGGACTGTGCCTTGAAAAATAAGCAAGATTGACCAAGGACAGAGAGAAGGAAGGGAGTTCCAGGTAGAGGAGATAGTGTGCAATGGCCTAAGAGACACGAGTATCTAGGAGCCTCCAGGGCTTTGGGGCTTGTAACAAAATGGGACAGCAGAGGTTGAGAGATAGACGCAGGAGGAAGATCATGAGACATCCTAAGAAATGTAAACTTTATCAGACAGAATTTCTTATCTATTTTTTAACCTTTTAAAAAATATCCACAGACATTAAAATGACATATCTTTCTCTAACATTGTTGCGAATTTCAAAATAAATTGTGAGCTGTTACTCAAATAAAAGCAATGGTGGGAAGCATGGCTTTGTCTCACCAGACATTTTTGAAAAACAGTCTTCAGAGGCCACAGAGAAACATGGAGGGCCTTAAGCTGGGACAGATGTGCACTCTGGGGCTCTCTGAACTGGGCTTGAGGAAGTGCTTGCCTCAGTGTCCAAGTCAGGAACATCATTAGAGCCACCAAGAGAGACAGAAAAAGGAGAGGATGGTCTGGTGACGCCTGATGGAGAGAGGGGCCTGATGGGGAGAGAGTACCTGAGTAGAGGCAACCACAGGTGTGATCTCAGCTCAGCTCCATTCCTGAATCTTTTAAAAACGTCCTCCTAATAGTTTATACAGAACTCATGCATTCTTTGAGAGGCTGATACGAACTAAATAAATCATAGTGATCAACAGAATGATGCTAACTGATTAGGTTATAATGAGAAACATGCTTTCTATCTAGAAGCCCAGATTATAAGGGGCTTTGTAGGTCTTGGCCTTTATTTATTTATTTATTTTTCTCTCCATGAGGAAGGTGATCATGGGAAAATAAATTATTCTCAGGAATTTGTTTGGTGAACAGTATTCATTCACTCAGCTAACATTTATTGAACAGGAACTCTGTATGGTGTATGTGTGTTGTGTGTATGGTATATGTGTGTGCATGTGTGTTTTTGTGTGTGTGTTTATAAGAAGGAAAGCAGCCTCCATGGCAAGATGGTGACGGGACAAGTTGAACTGTGAAGATCTCCACAAAGGGTGGCTCCTGAGGGTGGTTGCACATGCACCTGCAGTAGCCCCTTACACCGGGGGCAGTGACTGCTATGGCCAGTCCCATGCATCAAACTGCCTACATTGCACTACAGCCTCTGCAGGGGATTGCTGCTGTGGTGGTTACTGGGTGCTGAACAACTGCTGTCATTGCGGCTCTTGGTTCCAGTCCTGGGGAATTCCCAGTTCCCTCTTCCACCCCAAGCTGCCTGTGGCACACCAAGCTGCAGCGTCCAGCTACCTCGCTGGTTCCCAGTGCCTGATGATGGACACACACCATCATCACCTGTCATAGTTGATCAACTGGGGTCCCGGACGAGTGGAGAGAGAGGACTGGCAAAAGAGGAGCTGTCCACTGTAGCCATTTTCCAGGTAGAGATTCACATTGCCCCACCCATCTATGCGCAGTCTCCACCTTGTTTTCTAAGACTACCTTTGTGTTGGGGAAGAACACATCAAAAGACATGATTTTATTGGACTGTCTTTGTGTGATTACTGGTATGCTTTAGGGAATTTTCTTTGTCTGTTTTTTACTCTTTTCTGGCCTTGTGTCTCTTTTCTTTCGTTAGCTGGTATGTATGTCTGTTTCCCTCTTACTCTTCTCTCTTTCTAACTTCCTCTTGACCACCCCCTTCTTCCATTGTTTTCCTTTCTCTTACCTCCTTTTGTTCGAGGGAGCAAGCCTAAACCCCACTGCATGGACAGATTGTAAGGCAGTGGGAAGTGGGTTCCAGGGCTCCCATACACCTGTCAGCAGATACTGGGATCTGCAGGTTGATTCTGAATCACAGCATCCCCCTCAATTAAATCTCAAAACTGCAAAAAGTACAACCCCCAACCCATAGTCCAGCCTCAAAAGTGAACAAAGCCAGAGGATCCTCATAAGGAAGAACAGGAGATTGAACAAAAAGAAGTAAAAGTCACCCTATCTTCCCTGAAAACAGACTTAAAGAAGGGGAGGGAAAGAAGAAGAGAAAAATCTACACAAAAGAAGAATCTGGGTCTATCATAGACTGCTGGGAGATCAGACACTGAGAAAACAGACTTCAGAAGGCAAACAATGAAAAGCCCCAGAATTACTGGTCTCAAACTACAAACGCTGATATTAAGACATTAATAGAGAGATTAAAAATAATTGAGGAGAGACAAGAGGCAATCAGGAAGGAGTTGGTAAGTGAGATAACAGTAGTAAAGAATACTGTGAATGAAATAAATAACAAACTGATAAGCATGGAAAGCAGAATTAGCTAAGCAGAAGAAAGAATCTCAGAGTCTGAGGACCAAAATATAGAACTAACCCAAACTGTCAAAAATATAGAAAAGAAAAGAAGCTTTAAAAGACAGAACAAAACCTTCAGGATATGAGCAATTACTTCAGGAAACTGAACCAAAGAGTAATTGGACTTTCTGAGGCAGAAAGAGAGACAGCGACTACCCTGGAACAAACATTTCATGAAATTATTCAAGAAAATTTCCCTCACTCATCAGTGATGCAAAAATCCAAACACAAGAGATTCAGAGAACCCATGTAAGACAACAAATGAGAAGACCAATTCCCAGGCACATAATAATTCGCCTATACAAAGTAGGTCTAAAAGAAAAAATTCTAAAGGCAGCAAAAGAAAAAGATCAGATTACCTACCATGGAAGACCAATTAGAATAGCAGCATAATTATCTACAGAAACCCTTCAGGCTAGGAGAGCTTGGAGCCCTATCTTCAAGTTCTAAAAGATAAACAATTTCAACCAAGAATAACTTACCCAACCAAGCTAAGCTTCATCAGTGAGGGAGAATTAAAATCTTTCCTAGCTATCCAATCCCTAAGAACTTATACTGCCGCCAGACCACCTCTACAAGAAACACTTAAGAAAGTATTAAACACAGAAGAAAAGGGAAAAAGAAC